>NW_017971498.1:625285-755679 GCF_001883845.1 Diplodia corticola
TCATCCACCACCTCCACTCTCCTCCTCCCACCCCCCCTCGCCACTCCCCCACCATCCTCATCCCCCCTCCCCCACCCAGCCCCCTCCAACCTCTCCATCTCCCCCGCCACCATCTCCTCCCTCTCCCTCTTCTCCCTCTCCTCCCTCAACCTCTGCTGCTCCCCCACCACCTCCTCCCTCACCACCGCAAACGGCACACCACCAGTGCCACTCCCCCCACTCTCCCCCCATCCCCCCATCCACAACGCATCCCCATACCTCCCCTCCAGCTCCCGCACCTTCCCCCCGAGCTCGGGCTCGAGGTTGCGCAGGAACCGCATCGGCACCATGTACGCCGGCAGCGCGAAGCCCAGCTCGCGCACGCGCGCCGCGATCGACTCGAGCTGCTGCGCGAAGCACGCCGCGTCGCCGCCCAGGCTGGCCTGCGTGCACGAGTGGAAGATCTCGAGGAGGAAGCAGACTCTGTGGCCGGTGGAGCTGAAGAATTGGGAGGGGGGGAGGAGCGGGGGCGGTGGAGGCGGCGTGGAGGTCGAGGAGGTGGTGGAGGTGGAGGAGGGCGGGTGAGGGGCGGCGTCGGCGGGGGAGGAGAAAGTGTTGATGGAGGAGAAGAAGGAGGGCGTGGGGGTGGCGGTCGGGATGGATGTGTGGGCGGCGCGGATGTGTTCCCAGAGGGCGTCGGCCGGCATGTGCAGCGTGTAGTTCAGCACGGCTGGGGCCGGGCAGTCGGCGGCGGCGGCGGTGTAGGCGTGGCGGATGAGGTCGGCCGTCTTGTTCTCGGCGGTGCGGTAGAAGCGCGTGTCGCGGTGCACGCCGGCGTGCGAGCCGTCGACGAACTTCCACATGTTGCCCGTGACCAGGGCGTTGCGGACGATGGTCGCCCATTGCTGGTAGGCGTGCTCGGAGGATGTGTTTGATAGGCGTGGGAGGTCTGGCTTGGACTGGTCGATGAGGTCTCGCGCGGTTTTGGCCTTGATCCGGCAGCATGGTTGCGGTCGGACGGCATTGGGCGTTGTCGGCCTCCTGCTCCTCGGGGCTGGCGTTGGGGAGAGGTCGCACTCAGCTGGAAGCTGGGAGGACGGCGGCGGCGTGGACTCGAGCTTTATGTCTCGCGGTTCAAGACTGATGCCCCACGGAGTGTCCAGTGACTTGGCTGGTGTCCGACGGCGAGAGTGTACGGGTGTATTGTGGTTCGAGCCGGCGAAGTCTGAGGTTGGCGGTGTCGAGTCAAGTTTTGGAGGCGACGAGAAGACGGCTTGGCCGAAGAACGACGAGCCTGGGGTCGAGAAGACATCGTCGTCCGGCGTCATCGACCTGGTGGAAAGGCGGTCGTGCATCTGCGAAAACTCCATCACTGTACGATGCCCTTCGGCCAAGGGGCAGTGTTAGTAGAAGGCGGAGAATACGGGAAGTGGGCATCACGCACGGGTCTCAGCACAACCGGAAAACCTTCACGATACGCAGCGAAGAAGATGTGACAAGGTAAATTTGTAAGTTTGATTGACAAGTTTTGAAGATTACAATGTATTGGGTATGTTCCAAAGTTGCTCGAGTGATTGATGGCTTGATTACGGGTGGAACGGGGAAACGACCGTTCGCTCCTCCTCTTGTGCTGGAAGGGACTGAGCGATATACCGCTCCAGTCCAGCCATCTTCAATTACCTCGCACCACATTCAGCCGTGCCGCAGATACCACGTCTGGGCTGTGGCTCAGTATATTACCGCCATCTCTGCGAAACGCTCGCTCTGGGATGTCCCTGGGACTCCGTTTATTGCTCTGCCGCTTGCCCGTCGGACAATGCGACATGTCCAAAACTGTTGAGCTCGAAAAGTGACATGGCAGAAGAGGACTGCGGTCGTTAGGGTGCCACAGCTTCAGATGCTGCGGCATGGGGCGCTTCCTATTGGCCGAGGGGGCCTGATCGGCCGTTGCCGTGCAACATGCCAGCAAGGGGCGGACGAGCACCCCGGCCGTAAAACGTCCGGGTCGCCAGGAAGGCCCGTCATAAAGGCACCGGGATCGCAGGAAACACATGATATCCGACGCTTCCGTGGTAGCAGGAATGCGGCTCTGCAGCCGACGGCGCTCCGAGGCGACGACACCGACGTGAGCTGCGGTGACTGTACGACGTGACCGCAGGTCGATCATCCGCCGTGTCTCATGGCGATCAACGGTCCCTGCAGCACCGCTAGGGCATCACACGGCATTCGATGGGATGCGGTGGAGAGGCTGGGGAGGGATGCTGTGGTGGGTGCAGGTCAAGTTTCAGTCTTGACTCTCTTCGAAGGGCGGCATTGCTGATCCAGCCTCCTCTTTTCGTGCCAGCCCGAAGAGGGAAGCGGCAAGGTAGGCTGGGCCGGGGTGCACCGCAAACCAAAAGTAACCATGGGCTCGTCAGGGATGAGATCCACGCAACGGCCGCCGCTACCCAGCCTTGCTTTTGCGGCCTCGGCGTCGCGCTCGATCTGAGCGGTGCGGACGGCGGCAGTGGCCACGCCGCGCTTCAGCGTCTCTTCGCAGGCAGCGACCTTGCGCTGCAACTCGCCGAAATCCATGCATTGGCCGGGCTTGGTGTCGAAGTTCTCGCTGAGAGTGTACAGGAACCAGGCGTTCATCTCCAGCGTGGCCTTTGCGTAGGCTTCGTGCAGCTCGCGGAGGTCCTTGTTGATCTGCATCAGCTCTCGCGCGAAAGGGCGGGCCCCGCTGACGCAGGCGGCCATGGTGACGCTGTTCCAGCGGCGCAGCAGGCCCGAGTATGTGACCTCGCCCAGCCAGCCGTGGGCGGCCTTCAGGAAGCGCCACAGCTTCGCGGCGGTGTTGATCTTGGCCTCGCCGTCCTCGGACAGGACCGAGTGCAGGATGGAGTCGGCGCAGGAGCTCTCGATGATCTCCTGGGCCTGCGCGTCGCCGTGGCGCCACCACTCGGTGCGGTCGAAATGGTCCCATGTGCCGTCGATGAAGCCGCGGTAGCCGCCCTCGGCCAGGGCGTTCTCGGCATTGCAGGCCCAGGACTCGTAGGCCTCGGGGCCGTCCAGCTTCGGGGCGCGTTCAAGCAGGTGGTAGGAGACGTCGGGGCGCAGGCGGACGGCGAGCGAGTCGGTGGGCTGCACGCCGGGCAGCCGCAGGGTGAGCGGCGCGATGGTGGTGGTTTCCATCATGGTGAGGAGACGGCCGCATGCAGCGCGGCGGGTTGGCGCGGCGGGTTTGGCACGGCGGCGGGGGTTGGGGGGGAGTCGTGGAGTCGTGGTTGCCGGGCGGGATCGCTGCGATCGACGGGTCAGGTCGGGTGGTGTGGAGAGCGGGCCGGGCGCGGGTTGCGGGCAGCGGTTGCGGCGAGCGAGATGGAGGCGGATGGATGCGGCTCAGCACCAGCGTGTCGTGGTGTCGTGGCTCTGCAGGCTGTCGTCTCGTCGGCGCCAAGGTCTGTGTAACTCGAGGGCGATCGCTGGGGCTCGCGAGGACAGCGAAGGTGTTCAAGTGGGCGCTGCGGCGCAGAAGACCAGAAGACGCGAAGGCCGAGACTGCGCGCAGGTCTGGACTTCTGGACTCTCGATCGCGGCAGCTTTCCCGACCCGCGCTGAGGCGTGTGCGCGTCCGCTAATAAATGCATTACATGCGCCGACAGCTGGCCGGCTGGACAGCCAACCGCGGGGCGGCGGCTGGCAGGCGTGCGCAGTCTAGACCACGGCGAGGGCTGGCGATCGCCCGCCTTTGCGCCTTTTCTGCCTGCGCTGCCTCCGTGCCTCCTGGAGTCCTGGCCAGAGCCCGTCCCGCCGCCCGCCCCCATTCGCGCCCCGACCCAGCGACCAGCCCTCTCCGCCGTTGCTTCGCCCACGCTCTCGCCCGCCATGTTCTCTCCGGCCTGCGTCGATCTGGCGGCCGCCTGCTCCTACCCGCCCGCCAGCACGCATCAGCAAGCAGTAGTAAGCACCGGCCGCCTGAGCCTGCCTGCCTGGCCTGGCCTGTCTTGTCTGAGCCGCCCGCCCGCGTGCTCTTCAGGGCCTCAGGGCCTCATCGGGGCCACAGGGCCTGCTGCGAGGCCGCCCGTGCTGATGATGCCCGCCCGATCGATATGACTAGCCGCGACCTGCAGCCCGCCGTCATCCGCATGCCAGCCCCCGCGCCTGTGGGTGTGCTGCTGCGCCGCCCGCTATCGTACACTGACGCACAGCCCGCGACACCTCCTCTTCAGCCTAATCCTCGACGACATGCCATCCGGAGCCTCCATGACCGCCGCTTCCTGGACGATAGCGGTTTCGAGCTGCTGCGGCGCCGCGCCAAGACGTTGACTGAGCCCGCCGCATCCCTGGTCGACTGACACCGCCGCCCCGATGGCAGCTGCCTCCGCGTGTGCGATTCCGTGACACCGGCCAAAGTCCACGAGGTCTGGCTCTCCTACGTCAATGCTGACGCCGACTGCGAGCGCGCCAAGCGGGCACAGGAAGCTGCCAGAAGCGCTGCACGGCTGCACGGCTGCCAACGTTATTACCGCAGCCCGGTCATGGACACTGTGCTAGATGCGCCTCGACTGTTCAAACAGTACTGGCGTAGCGGCACCACGGATGGCCCTGGCGCTACGGCAAGGACGGACGTGCCTAACCCCATGTTCTCCGGCCAGATGAACAACCTGACTCTCTGCTGGGCTTCCACCCGGCCACTGCATATCTGCCGCTAACGAACGCCTCTCCGCTCAACTCAATCCAGCTCGACGGCCTTGGCTTGGCCCCGCTCGTGAAGACGGCCCGTCTGCAGTTCGAGCTCGAAGCCTGGTGCGACGCGTTCCGGAGGCGCTCTTGGCAATTCACACTACGCTTCTTTGCGGGAGAAGCTATGACCTTCTGCCATGTGCTGCACCAGAAACTGACCGCCGCTGACGACGCTGCCCAGTGGTATCGTGGGCCTTACATGCCGGACCCACTGATTTTTGATGCCGATGACTACAGGTCAGGCCAGACCCCTCCGGCCTTCAACGTTACTGACACATCCAATCTTATCGAACACTTCGGTTCCCTTGACCTGTTGGTGGCTACTGCACCCTTGCTTGACGGTAACCTAGCTGCTAACCTTGTTGCAAAGTCTCTCGTGCGCCGCCACGAGGCAGACAGCTGCCAATTGGGGCACTGCTCTGCGGGAATACTCCCACTCCATCGACTCTTCTAGGCCTTTTTCCTGTGCAGTACCGGATCAACATGTCAATGGTGTCATCGGTCTACAACACTATGCTGGGCCTCTTTCAAGAAGACAGTGCTACACAGCTTGACGGCAGGCCGTTGACCTGGAAGAATCGCGTTCCAGCTGGCAGCGCCTAGCCATCTTGCCTTCACTACTATGAGACGGACCGTGCTCACTTAACTCCTTGACCAAACATACTTGACCATGTTCGAGGGCGGGGACCCGTTTGTTCTCATGGCTAAATGCAGTGCGCGACATCTCGCCAACATACGATGCACATGCGCGCAAGCTTTGCGGCATTCCTTCGGTTCGTCAAGAACAGGGTGGAAACAGACTGGAGCAAGACTACTGCAACGACCCTTCTCGGCCTCGTTGACAAGGATACCGATCTCATGCTTGGGCAGAATTTCTGCAAGAATTGAGGGTCTAGATGCATCTCTTTGCCATATGCTCTGGCCTGATACCGGAACTTCCCTTGGTGCAGATGGCTGGGAGCTGCCGTGAGGCGTCCCAGCGGGCCTGAAGCTCTCTGCCGAACATTATTGTAAACATGACGTTAAAAGTGCCGTGGTCGAAGCTCTGCCTGTTTCATAAAGTGGGGGAACAGCTGAGCACTCCGCCATTGGTCTGTCACGTATACACCCCAACAGAGCATTCTTCCGTTGCGGCTATATCTAGCATTCGGAACCAAGCAATGCACCGGCGAAAGGAACATGAACAAATTTCGCCTTTGATGTTCAACAAGATAGTCAAGGATGGAACGACGAATCCCCACTCTGCGTATCGTTTATGGCCCCTACCACCATTTTTCTAAGCAGCGCGTGGGTTCTGATGCTGTACGGCGTAGGCTGAAGAGTAAGTTGCAACAACTTGCTTCAAAGCTCGATGAATACCTCGGCCTCTTCGACGTTATTTTCGATCGCGCTGCACACGTCTTCATTACGCCATGCCGCGTGGTCCTTTTTGCAGCACCACACATGTTGCCATCGGCAAAGAGGCAAGAGAGTAATAATTCCACAGCGCAGACCAATATCCAGACACAGATCACTGCAAACTTCCATACGAGCACCGCTCGCGCTTCCAGCTTGACCGGCCGCGTTGGACTGATTTCCGACAACCTGAAGACCAAGCTCAGCAATGGCGTTGCAGTAGACACTGTCTAGGCTTCACCTTGTGTGATTATAGCGAAGTTATAGCGAAGGTTGGAAGCAAAATATTACATTCTCAGCTGTATTTTCCAGACTCAGTTCTGGAGTCTCAGAAGAAGGTCACAGTTGCGCGTAAGTCTTTATACATCGAGGTCATTGTCCCAACCGCGTCGCCCTCACTGAAGCACGACTTCCCCAATTTCATACATCCCACCTTTCATGGCATAGTAGCCCCATGATCTGGAATTTCCTTATCTCCCTATCTCTCACATGCCCATTATCGACACAACGAAGTGTCACAGGACCTCGTGGCTGAAATCCCGTCTCACCCTCGTGGTCACACCATGAACGCCTCATCCGCGACGCCTCTCTGAGCTCAGCTTCACCAACCACCAGCCACCCGGAAACCCGCATCGCCCTGTGAAAGATTCTCTTCACCACCACACTACTTGTCTCACGTCGCCGACCGTCACGCTAGCACCATGCGGACTCACTTTTAACCACTAGGCCAGCGGCATGCATGTCTCGACCCTACCTACTAGCCTCTGCGTTCCGCCTCATCAACCTCGCATCCCCAAAGTACGGTACTCGACGCGCCGCGGTGCATCCCGCTAACGCTCGACATCGTTCACACGTAATCGCCCCTGCATATTTCAAAGAGAGCCCCACGACCCACCATCCGAGCCACCCGCTCTGCCAGGCCAGGCCAGGCCAGGTCAAACAAACGTCGACGGCGCCGCCGAGCTTAAAGGGCATGCATGGAAAAGCGGCGCTGCCGGCGCGCGGATGGCTGATGAGCTCGCGCGCGCGCGCGCACACACACACACACACCACGTGGGCCGGGCGCACGGGGTCGCCGGGAAGTAGGTAGGTACAGCGTTCGTCTTTTCGTTTTCGTTTTCTCGCCGACGGATGAAGGAAGGAAGGCGTGCTCTGCACGTGCGGGGGCGGCGGACGGCTTCGCCGACGGGGTGGTGGTTGAAGGCGTCGGCCGGCGGCCGCACTACTACTAACTAACGCGGCTCGATCGCGGTTGCGCGTGGCTTTGTCGCGCCGGTCTTTTTCTTGGACGGAATGACTACTATTACTGAGCAGGAGTTTGTTATCAGGGGATGGATGGTCGGTAAGGAGGATTTTTTTTTTCTGGGTAGCGGCGCCGCCGGTGGTGATGGTGGTAGTGCTGCTATTATTGTTGAGCAAAGGGGCAGGGGAGGGGGCACGATGGATGCGCCAGGCGGATGCGCGCGCGCGCGGTTTTGCGGGCGACAGGAGGGAAAATGGGGGAGAGGGGAGAGTTTTGCGGAGGTGCTCCCGCTGCGAGCGAGACGGTGAGGTGTTGTTGCTCCCCTGAGTGTCGGCGGAGGGACTGGAAGGCGCATCAGCATCGGGTGGGTTGTCGCGCCGTTGCTTGGTTACTTGAGGTTTGGTCAGGATCAAGATCGGGTTTGCATGTGAGGTAGTGGGATATGGATTGCTCTTTGATCAATCAACAGCAGACGGTTGCCGGAGTCAAGAGGGATAGGTAATGCCTTTACTTTGTGTGAAATGTGCTATATTGTCGTTGCTTCGCAAAGTAGGGACTTTTGCAACTGGGACGTTGATATTTGAAAGAACGAACATGTGCTCAGCGCTTCAGGCTCATGGTCGACTCAGCACGCCCTGTGCACGTAGATAGGAGGAGAAACCCTATTCAACTCCTTCACGAGTGCAACCTCAAATAGGCACTTTTGTAAAAAAAAAGAAAAAGATTAAAAAAGCACACTACTATTCACCATGGGGCAGCTGTACCCAACTTGTGATCTGAATTGTGATCTCGTAGACGTGACCTTAGAAACAGATCCAGCAAAACAACCTGGCGTGACACATCCGTTATCGCAAGCCTCGTTTCAAGGTTGCCCTCTTTTTCCTCGGCCTTCCTTCAATGTGCCAACGAGTGGGGATGGATGGTGTGAGCCAGAGAAAGAAGAGGAAGTTCCCACCATCCAATATATGCAACCCCACCCTTGCGACCCACAAGCGATCCACCCCATCATTGCCTCTCGAAACGCGAAAACCCTGGCCAGATCGCGATCGAGATGGCGTGTTTGCACACAAAGTGTCTTTTGGCTTCTGCCACATTCTTCTTCTTCCTCGACGTCCCGCAAAACAAAGGCGAGAGAGTCAACGAAAAAAAATAGTGTGGGATTTGGCCCACCATCTCGAAGGATGAAGTAGTAAAGGGTTTTTTTCCTTTTCTCTTTCCTTTCTTCCCCAACCATCTCCAACCGGCTCTCTACCCCATTTCCAATGCCCCTCAAGCCCACTTGCATAGTATAACGCAACATCTATCCCTTGTTTGCCTCTCAAGCCTCGAGCCCGAGAGTCCCTTACTCTCCCGTCGGTTTACGACGGCCCCCTTGAGTGCGCTGTTCTTGTGCCCTCAGCCAGAGGGTCGCAAGTCAAGGGAGTGGGCTCTTCAGGCAGATCCTGAGATTCTGACAATAGAAGCGATTGGCCAGGAAGATGGAACGAAACACTAGCAAGGCACTTTTGACAAGGGAGTATGGAGGAAAGACAGTGAAGTGGAAGGGCAAAGAAAGGAAACAGAAAAGAAAGGGAAGAGGCAACTCAGAAAAGCCGCCAACACCCATAAGCCTCAGTCTTCTTTCACTTTTCTCTCATCCCTGCCCACAAACACCCGTCAAGAGTAGCATTGTCGCAAGCAATGAGGCGGAGCATGGCGCTCTCGCACCGACTCCGCGTTTGCTGCCTACACAAGTCATGAGGCAAGCCCTTCAGGGTAAGCCAGATGCACAGGGGGCGGACAAACCACGCACGAGGGCGTTCTCTGCGAAAGACAATGGTCTTGAGGGAAGTGTGAACAAGGAAGAGAGGGTAAAAGGAAAAAGGCCACGCCCCTTGAACCTGACGGCAAGGCGCGGAGCAAAGCTCTATTTGTTTATGTTAGACATGTACGCTGGAGAGCGCCAGGCCAACACGTAGAGTAGCATGTACTCTTTATCGTCTGCTGACGGTATTAACCGACGTGGCTGTGGTTCTGTGTGATCCCTGGGTCGAACACTCTTCTCGAGTGGACCGCAGGGAAGCGGTGTCCCAGGGTCGAGCACTCAAATCGAGACTTGGTCTTTCCAAGTCATCTTCTTTAGAGTGGACCAATACCGGGAAAGAAGTGAGCCCTCAGTGCGATCAAACTGATTCCGACTGGGGTCGGCTTTCAGCTTCATAGGCCTTGTTTGCAGTCGGGGGTGAGTTCGTGCCCTTTGCACTCTTGCCTCCATCGACCGCCAGCCAATAAATCCTCGCGGGATTCCATTACTCATGCCTCAGAAGTTCGGTGCGGGTCTGCTTGTACAGTATGTTTCGGTGCTGCTCTGACAGCAAGCACATTCACCGACAGCTCCACTTTGTGTGTTTCACCTTTGAGCCTGGCTCATGGTTCTTCATCACACACCGCCTCATCGGATGGTTTCAATTTTGCCCCATGACAGGTGGCATGCTTGTCTTTCACCACAACAGGTGATGACTTTTCTTGACTTGCACCACAACCAGTGATGACTTTTCTTGACTTGCACCACCACAGGTGATGACTTTTCTTGACTTGCACCACCACAGGTGATACTTTTCTTGACTTGCACCATAACGGGTGACGACTTTTCTCTTGCCTTACACCATGACCAGGTGATGGCTGTTGCTGACTAGCAAGTGTCGAGTGCATCTTGGCTTCCAAGTGCATCATACATCATGCGTCGTCTCATAGGCCTTCTGTGCGCCCATGCTGTGCCAGGCCCCTGGGGCACTGGTTGGACAGGATGACGTGTTCCGGCAGTAGCTCTCCAACAGTATTGACGTGAACGACGGTCCGCGATGAAGTGGTCGCGATCGGCTGAGCCGAGCGGGACTTTGGGTTCTGACTTTGGTTTGCACCATCTGAGATCCATGCGCCCCACGAAAAGTAGTAATGGTAGAGTGTATGTAGCTGATTGGACATGGGCCCGTTCAGTTGTTGCGGCATCTGGGTTGATCCAGGTCAACCATGGCGTAGCTGTGGTCGAAGCCAACGGGTCGATTGCCAGCAGGCATGTTTCGGCGTATTGAGAGTGTAGCGAAGGAGTGTAACTAAAATGCGACAGGGGAGTGTGCGCCAGAGGAAACGGGGTCGAGGAGGTGACGGTCGCTCGCTGCGACGAAGCTGGAGACGGATGGAGGAGTCTCGTATGGATGCGCAGTAGGAAAGGAGGAAATGAGGGACGGCCCGCTGAGATCAGGCTCTCGGGTTGCGGCGGATGGGGACAGTGGCATTGCTGCCGGGCGTGAGCACCTTGTGCTGGAGAGGAAAGAGAAGAGAGGGGAGGAGAGGAGGCGAGCAGCTTAAAAGGGCGGCGCAGGGGTCCGTGCATCAGCTAGCGAAGCCCGGCTCGAGGGCCAATGAGAGCGCGGCGACGCGGCGCCACGGCGGCACGCGTGGACCATGGCACCTTCCTGTCCGCGGGGTGCTCCGTGCCCGGCTGACCTGCTGCGGCATCCGACTCATGGGACGGCTGCCCGACACCCCAGTGACCCCTTGGCTGCCCTTGCCTGCCCTTGCCTGCCAGTCACACCTGCTGACGCCGTGACGCTCTCTCATCGACTGTCGGGGTTGAAGGCTCGTTTCGCAGAGTCGCACCATGCGTCAGTGGTGGTGCAGCAGAAGATACATTTGGAATGAGCTACTGTTAACCGAAGTCAAGGTCAAACGCTTAGCACCGCATCATCGGCCACTGCCGTCAGCTGGGATTTGCGAGCTAAGTCCGGTGCAACCACGTCGTCACACCTCCGTCCTCTCTCGTCGTGCAAGCCCGGCATCTCACGGCCGTATGCTGCCAACTCCAGTCGCGAATGTGCAGCTCATCCACCGCAGGCTTTGCGTCCGTCCTTCAGCGGCTGGCACTGTACCTAGCCATGTCCCTTCCGGAGGCACGCCCCGTCAGACACATCCCCCGCGATTGTGAGCGCCCTAGTGCACATCTGCCGCCGACGAACCCAGTCTCGCCCCGACAACGGACCAACTGCCGATGATCGTGGCTTATGGCGCCGTCCCCATCGGGTGCGGGCCTGCAGCTGCGCTGGGCAGGTACCGGTGGTGGAGGCTGCTGCGACCGATTGATGATAACTCCGACCTTCAGCCCACCTGCCCGACGTCGATGTTTGCGGTCGGGCATGATCATCCAGCCAATCAGGCTTTGTCAGTCTTTCCAGCTTCCTCTTCCGTTCCCCTCTACTCCACGTCCAGACCATGGTCCGTTCGTCGAGATGCCACTTGGCTCGCCCTTCGTCACATTTCCGAATTATGGATCTGCGGTACCGACAATCAAAACGTGCCCGTCCCTGCCGCTACGCCCTGCCTGAATTACCTTTCCTGGTAGTCTGGCCGCTAACCGTCGCCTCTCGCCCATGCTACTGATATGGCGGACACTTCTCGCGTCGGCTGAATCGCCGCAAGAGGAAGAGTCTCTGGGATAGCTTGTCGCAGACGTCTGGCCCACTTTCTCCAAGACGCGCCTGCGGCTTAATCGCTGCTTCTTATAACCAGTCCCGTACACTTACCCTTGAAGCCTGCTCGTCGCATCGCTTGCTTCCACACGAGTCATGGACGACTCAACATCCTAAGCTTGCCAGCATCATGTCCACAATGTCTGCCCAGCTGCCCCACGAGGTCTTCGGGCTGGCCATCTTTGTCAATGCGCTCGGCTTCATCGCCGTGTTTCTTGGCCTTCTGCTCTGTTTTATGTTGTGGCGACATGGCGAGGGTCTCAGCTGTAAGTTACTTTTGTTTCTCCATCCGCATCGACACTTTGCATTAACCGTCCTTGAGATATCCTGTTGCTCGGCGTATCGACCACGCTGGGCGCCGTGCAGGGAGTCGTCACCCATCTCGACTACACAATCAACTGGCGACAAATACAGATTGAGAGGTATGAAGCATTTCAAAAACCGCAGCGCGACCGAACCGCCATGTTTGGCAAATCCGACTCTGGATGGCGCTCGGTCTCGGCTGCCATCGGTAATCACCCCAGTCGAGCCTTGCGAGTCCTGTGCCATGCTGACCCTTCCAAAAGGCATTTACCTCTACAATGTAGACTCACTTCTCGTCTTGTTCTGGTATGTGGCCATTGTTGCGCCGGTGGTCTCCGCTCCGGGCACAGAAAGCTGATCGAAACCACCAGGGCAATTACCCTTTTCATTGGGACCTGGAATATCCGCATCAAGTCGGAGAAGAAGAAAACCATGGCCATAGTCCTCAAATCGACCGCTATTCTCCTGCCAGCGGTCATGGTATCTCTCTGTCAGATCAAAGCCTTGAGGGCCCGGCCGGTGCTTTTCTTGGTCGTCGTGAACATCATCAGTAAGTCGATTCCTCCGATTCCAAGCTCCGTCTGCTGACCCAGCCCAGTGACTGTGTCAATGGTTGTTGGATTCTTCCTCGTGCTTGCAATTCTTTACAAATACTTGCTGGCTCGGAGTATTTTCAGGCGCTTCTTCAAACGTGACAGGTCCACCAACGGCTGTTCATCCAGTTTAGGCACAGTGTCAACTGTAGCCAGTGGGAACCGCGGAAGGACCACAGACAAATGGCTGATCGTCCGTTTCAGCCTCATAATGACCGTCTTGATGTGAGTATACACCTGGCGCCTTCTCGGATTCCAATTGACCGGGAACCGTAGCGCCTTTGAGGCTGCTCTCATCGTCTACCAACTCGTCAATCTCCAGCGCAACCGCCACTCACAACGACCTTCGGCAGAAGTGAAGGGTCCCCGTCTGAGCATTGAACAGGCCAGGGTCGATCTTTTCCAATATATTCCTGGCGTTGTTCCCAGCATCGTCGCTTGGTGTATATTCGGCACCACATACGTCTTCCGAAGAGAGTACATGGCGTTTATACGAGCCTGGTGTTGTTGCCTGTGCCTTCCTTATCGCCATCCGGACAGCGTCTGGCGCAGGAGTTCATATGGGCGTCAGGGGTCACTTGATGCTGAGGCTCCCTCGCATCAGGCATCTTTGCCCAAAGATGGGAAACCGAGCATCTCCATTGAAGTCAACACAGAGATATCGTTATCCTCGATGTCAACCCACAAGACACTACCTATGAACACCCATCGTGTTTCGTTTGGTGGAACATCATTGCTCCCAGAGCAACTTCACCAGCATCGGAATCCGTCCACCAACCAGATCAGAGGCCCGATCTCCCCTATATCATCGAACTCGCCGCGCTTCCCTATGCGAACGCTCTCTCACAGCACATCCCCGAGAGCACCAAACCCCTCGTTGTCCAAGGAAACCACAGGACACCACTCGTTCCCACGGAGCACCCGCACCGCCTCAATGGACAAGGAACTGCCCGCAGTGCCACCACAAGCGCCCCCTACCACACCACCCGTCTGCAGCTCTCCAGCCATGGGTATCAGCAACACGCCTAGCTCTTTGAGTCCTCCTGGCCTTTCCTGGCTGTCAACCAATATGGACTCGAAATCCAGCTCGGTCTATTCCCGGTCCGAGTATGCGCCTACGCAGTCGTCCACAAGCGAGCTCTTTCCACCGCCGCTGGCGATCGGCTCACCGAGATGAAGGGCGGCGACGGCGTCGTGAGCGTGCCAACAACTCTTTGTTTCTTTTTTTATTTTCTTCGGTAAATCGACCCACACCCGAGGCGTTTTCGGCACATCTATATGGCGTTGTTCTGGCGGCATACCCGGATGTTTCACTTGATTTGGTCTGATGCGGCACGATCTTTTCCTTCTCCGTAAAGTACACATGTCTCCCTCCGACAAAGCAATCTCAGTCACAGCACCATGTGTATATCATAAACGCCGTGATTCCGTCCAGAACACCTCGAAGTAGGATCAGACCAGTGAAGCGCTCGCTAAACATGCTCGGCCAATACATACCGAGTCGGGACTCGCGATCCGGATACGCGGAGAGTTATTTCGCTTAAAGAAGCTTGTACAGTTAAAGCCAGCATACTAGCAGGTTTGCGGCAAGGCGATTGGCGCCATGCCCCTGCCAAGTTACCGCTTGCGACGCCACTCAATCCTTATCGGGCGTCTGGCCAACAGCCGCCGCTCGAAGCTGCGGCCCATGCGGCGGCTGCTGCCTAGTGGCGTTCACTAGTCACTCGAGAGGATTCACCGTGAGCGCGTGTGGATCATGCGGCTGCAGGCCATGATGGCAATAAGATGTCCGGCAGTCCCGTTTCCTCGAGCAGCGTTTCACACACAGTCGCTCGCTACCTAACCCAGTCGCTCTTTCGAACCCAACAATGTACAAGACGCTCCCCATCATGTTCGCGGCCGGCGCCGTCGCCCAGAGCACCATCACCACCAGCTGGCTCGCCGCCGGCTTCGACAACACGCCCGTCGCCTCGGTCATCGCCGCCGACGGCGACGTCGTGACCTACTCCATCGGCTGCAGCTACTCGGACATCACCGAGGGCGAGTGCGGCATCCCGGCCGCCTTCACCGTCACCGCCGGCCCGTCCATCCTCGAGTACCACTACACCGACGACTCGGTCGCCTCCGACTACACGGCCGACTTCACCATGGCCGTCAGCTGCGCCATCGACGGCACCACCCAGGCCGTCTGCGTCGAGTCCGCCGGCGGCACCGAGGCCAACTTCCCCGGCGAGACCACCGAGACCCTGACCGGCACCGACGTCGCCTGGGGCCCGCTCATCATCACCGCCGGCGTCGAGAAGCTCAGCGCCTCCGCCGGCGCCTCCGCCACCGGCTCCGCTTCCGCCTCGACCGCAACGGGCGCCGCCTCCGAGTCGGGCAGCTCCGCCCAGTCCGGCTCGCGCACCAGCGCCGGCGCCTCGGCCACCGGCTCCGCCTCTTCCACGGGTAATGCATCCCCTTTTCTGTCTTCGGGGGCGTACCTGGTGCTTCACCGTCATACTTGGCGCTTTGCTGACACGTCTGCAGCTGCTTCCACCGCGTCGTCTCACAGCGGCAGCGCCACCGGTTCTGCTGCCCACGCTTCGTCTACCGGCGGTGCTGCGCGCTTCGCTGTGCCCGTTGCCGGCGTTGCCGGCGTCCTTGTCGCTGCCATGGCCCTCTAGGTGACTTCGGTGTTGTCGTGAAGTGTACAGCAGTCGGAGGATGATCCATTGATACGTCTTACACAATTTCATGAAGTATACAGACCCGAGTAGATACCCAAGGCATGGGACATTCATTACGCATATAACAATCAATTAATCACGCTTTCACCCGTCGTGGAGTTCCTTTCCTGTTTCCGTCTCCTGTCTGGCGCTTGAATCTTGAATTCGTCTTTGTCAGCCATGGCGAGACCGGCATGTGTGTGTGTGTGTGCCGCAAACGAGACTTCCGTCTAGCTTTGGCTCATATAAGCCCCAGAGAGCAACTGTTGTAGAGCCTCATTTCTCATGTGCATGCTGTCGTTGAAGAGGCTGCGTCTCCGGTCCAGCAGGGATTTACCGGCCTTTTGCGGTGCGCTAGTATTCGCCGAAGCCCGGCACACTACACGGCCAAATCTCGCTGCAACTCCTCCGGAAAATTTTGATACTATATTTTGTAACAGCCAGCATCCTTTCATCAATCAGTCCTATGGTCTAGCGGTATGACGTTCGCTTCACAGTCTAGAAATGTTCGCATCTTCCAAAAGATCGCACACCATCTCTACCTGTAGAAGCGCGAAAGGTCCTGGGTTCGATCCCCAGTGGGACTATTTTGCCTTTTTGCTTTTTGTTACGTCGATAAATGCCATGCTTGCATCGTTAAAAATGGCGACATCTTGTTTGGGGTGGTTGAGGGCTGAAGTGCAGGAGAAGTTCGACCTGCGCATTCCGTTTTGAAAACAGAAGTCAGAGAACTCGGTGATTCGTTGAACGCTTTCCGACATCTTTCTTTTTGCCTTTTGTTACGTCGATAAATAATGCCATGCCTGCATCGTTGAAAATGGCGACATCTTGTTTGGGGTGGTTGAGGGCTGAAGGGCAGGAGTTGGTGAAGTTCGGTCGGCGCATTCCGTTTTGCAAACAGAAGTCAGAACTCTGTGATTCACTAAACGCTTTTCGACATCTTTGTTTTTGCTTTTTGCTGCGTCGATATGCATCGTTTAAGATGGCGATATCTCGGGGGTGGTTGAGGGCTGAAGTGGAGGTGGTGAAGTTCGACCGGCGGGCCCTCCGTTTTGCAAACAGATTCATCAGACGCTTTCCGACATATTTCTTTTTGCCTTTTGCTGCGCCGATACACGCCATGTCTGCACCATTAAAGATGGCGGTACTTGATGACGGGGCTGAGGGCTGAAGTGTAGGACGTGGTAAAGTCCGACCGGCGGGCATTCCGTTTTGCAAACAAAAAAGTCAGAGAACTCGGTGATTCACCAAACGCTTAGGAATGCAGAAAAATTGCTTATAAAATTGTCGCAAGCTCCTAGCTAAACCGACATTGCTTGAACGACAGTTCCCAGCTGCATCGGCTCCTTGCTCGCACCCGCGCACGAGGCCTCGAGTATCCAAACACACAACATCGAACAAGATCGTAGGATCTATCTAGTTGGACGAGCACCATGTGCGTCCTCGTGCTCAACGCCAACCGGGGAACCCCGCCAAGGATTCGCTCCGTCCCTCCCACCTTCCTATTCAGGCAACTCCATCAGGCATCAACCTCCATCAAGCCCGGGATGGACAACATGGGGGAATCTCTATAACAGGAGGCGCGCCGGACGCGAGCCGATTTCCAGCATCGAGCCCCAGCCCCCTCCCTCCCCAACGCCATCATCGTCCACATCAAAGCAGCAACAAAAATGAGCACCGCCACCACCAACGACAACCTCACCGTCCTCCCCATGACCGAGGCCGACATCCCCCTGATGACGGCGCTCCTCCACAAAGCGTACTACTCGCCCACCGGCGCGGGCATCAGCGGCCTCCTCTACCACGCCCCGCCCTCGCAGTCCTCCCTCGACAAAACCACCGCCCAGCGCCTGCACGCCTTCCGCACCGACCCCGCCGCGCACTTTGTCAAAGTCGTCGACTGCACGTCGAATGCCGGAAACGACGACAGCGCCACCGCCGCCCCCGCCATCATCGCCTGCGCCCGCTGGGACATCCCCCGCCGCCACGGCCACCGCCCCGCCGCCAACGACAACGACGACGACGACGACCAGCTCATCCCCGACGACGAGCTCATCCCCGAGTTCCGCCCCGCCGTCTACCGCGCCCTCTTCGGCCCGCTGCGCGCCGCCCACGCCGAGCTCATGGGCGCGCGGCCGCACGCGCACCTGGCGACGCTGGTGACGGACCCGGACGAGGGGCGGCGGGGCGCGGGGGGCATGCTGGTGCGGTGGGGGCTGGAGCGGGCGGACGCGGAGGGGCTGGAGGCGTATGTGGACGCGTCGCCGGCGGGGGAGGGGTTGTATGCGAGGAGTGGGTTTGAGGTGGTGAGGAGGGTGGGGTTTGATCTGGGGCGGTGGGGTGGGGGTGAGGGTGTGGTCGAGCATGTGGTGAGTTGAGTTGAGTTTTGGTGGGGGGTTGGCTGTCTTTTTTATTTTTACTCTCTCTTCCCTTTTGTTCTTTTCCATTGGTTACGAGCTGACGGTTTTGATGCAGTGTATGTGGAGGAAGCCTGGTCCATCGCCGAGAAAGATCGTTGCAGCCTAGACTATATCCAGTAAGTCGGATGCTTTGCAAGAGCAGTCAGAGCTTCTGTCCTTGTAGGTATTCTTCCTGGGCTCGCCGGTGATCGACATTTCATATGCTTTTCATCCAGTACAAAAACTGTTGGCGCAGAGGATGTAGGTGTCGGAGCTGTTGAACTAACCCATACCCTTAACTTTAGGGTGTGGTGGTCGTTAGTTCTATTGCAAACCACTGCCTGTTCAAAGTTGTGGAGGACATGGCGTCGAAGATCTGTCCTTGTCCCTTTCCAAAGATACATCACTTTCAAGTAGTCCATGGGTTTCAGTATTGGCTCCATAAAGGTCATTATTCTCAAATTGTCACAAGTTGGATATCAGTGGTCTTCGTACATCTAAAACTGGATGGCTCAGTCATAGCCCTCAAAGCCTTTTACGTTTTCCTTGTAATGTTGTTTCGTACGCTCAAATGCGGAATCCAAGCATTCTTCCGTCATTCCACGATCCCTGGGAATAAGTTTGACCTTAAAGTCCCTCGGGATGGCTACGAGTGCTGTTTTGAACTGATTGTAGTCGACGTAATCCGTATTTGGTGGCTCCGATTCGCTCGCGACGATGCGATAGGACGAGATGATGCGGATCAGAGCGGCGTACAGCAAGCGAACGGCAATGTACTGTCCAGAGCATGCGCGGGCGCCCGCGCCAAACGAGTGATGGGCTACGCCATGAAGGGGCTTCTCGACGAACGGACCCATATGATTATCTGCGGTGATGGGCTCCAGCCACCGCTCGGGATCGAACTTGTTACCCGTGGGACCAAAGTGATCGGTGTCTGCTGTTTGTTAGCACAAAGTGATCAGATGCGTGGCTCTGATTTGACATACCATGGTTGCCGGCCTGTGCGTTGATGAGGATCATGGTCTTGGGTGGAATGATGGCACCATTCCAGTTGACCTCTGTGACGGTTTTGCGTGGAAGACTCATGGCGCTGACGGTGTAGTATCGGCCGGCCTCCTGGATCATGGCGCGGAGGTATGGAACCTTCTCATCCTGGTAACTGTTCTCCCAAGCATCCTTGATGTTGGGGTAGTGTCTTTTGATGTCGGCGTAGGCACGCTCCTGGAATATTTGACCCTCTGGTGTGGCGAGAGACCCGATGCAGGAAGTCAAAGTACCGGGAATGGTTTCAAAGCCGCCAGAGACGAGAGAAAGACAAATGGAGCTGACCTCGACGCCCGTCAGCTTGGTCTCCTGATCCTTGAGGATGGCAGCAGAAATGCAGGGCTTGTCTGTGCCATTCTTGATCATCTCGCGGACCTTGTCCAGCAGATGGTTGAGGTAGGCATCTCGTCTCGCCCGAAGGTCCTTGGATCTCTTGTTCTTCTCGTTGTTGGGCAGGTACCTCAAGGCGGGAATATAGTCTTGGTAGTTCTCCGAGGCGCTGCGAAGGAGAGAAATGGCGGAGCCCACGTGCAGAATCTCGCGCAGCAGGGTGTCATAGACTTCGTCCATACGAATGCCATAGCAGAGGGTCAAAGTGGTGTTCAGCGCGTAGCGTTGGATGTAGGGCCTGACGCTGATCTCCAGCTCGCCGGCCTTGCTGTCCTTTTGCATGTCTCGAACGATGCAGAAGCTCTCCAGATCGAACATGGGGTAGTAGTTCCGCAAAGCGGGACGGCTGAGGGCTGTACCAGCAGCCTTCCGCTTGTTCTTACAACTGGCATCCCACGGCGACGAACCGATGGTGAAGCCTTGGGTCGAAGAGATGACACCATGAAAAGTGTAGAGCTTCGGGCGGTCGATAACGGCAGACTGGTGTTTGATGAGGACATCGCGGCAGTCCTCGAATGAGTTGAAGACTACGGCGCGAGTGTTGCCAAGCCGGATCTGGAAGACGGACCAGCCGTAGCTGCAGCGCAGTGAGCAGGTGGTCTCATCAAACTAGGCGGGAGACGTACTCCTTCCACCACTTCTCGCAAGTTGTGGCATGGTCTTCACCGAGCTTGAAGAGGTGGCCGGCGACGGGGATGGCACCGGGGATTTCCGGTATGCCCTTGATGTAGGGGATATCGGTGTAGGTTGCAAGCTTGTCCCCGAATCAGCATGGGACGAAGCCGACGGGGCGGCGATGCGGTACCTTGAACAATGCATAAGCCAGCACAAAGACGGCGGCGAGATACAGGCATTGGTGGGGGAGCACGGCCCCATGAGCACTGACGTCAAGCGGTGATAGGGCCATGGTCGAAAACGGTATGCGAGTCCGTCAGAGTCTGGCAGGCTGGCGGCATGGCGGCTCTATAAGGCGCGGCATCAACGGCGCAACCGACAGGCGGCGAGACGCATCCGCCGCCGCCGCCGGGCATTCGCTGGAGGACACCCGACATGAGTGTCGGCAGGACCGACGGCAGCCGCACGGGCACGTGACGTGTAGATAAGCCGGGACGATGAGGTGACGGCGCGGCGGCGCGGGGAAGCAGCTCGTTTGCCGATGCGGAGCTGGGTGCAGTGATGGAAGAAACGCGCGAGCGGGGCCAGCCAGAAGAGCCAGAAGACGCGTTCTCGTCAACGGCCGATGTAGGAGGCGCGTCCGGGGATGCGCCTGCCCTATCAAGCTCCCCGCCTCTGCCAATTGCGATAACGGATTTCCAATCACCAGCCAGTCCTCGACTTCCATCCTCCGCCATGTCCGGCGCGCCATCCTCCGCTGTCCCCGCCCGGCTCTGCCTAAAGCTCGCGATGCCTGCGACGCGTCCGCCATGATCACCACCGCGCCCGCCCGCGCCAATCAAGCCTGCAGGCGCTGCTACAACCGCAAGAAGAAGTGCTCCAGGACCCTCCCGCGATGCCAGGCATGCGAGCACTCGGGTGTGCAGTGCAGCTTCGAGGAGCAGCAGGAAGAGACCGGCTTGTTCTACATCTCGTGCGTGCTTGTCGCTGTTTCCCCGGTTCCCGCCCCGCAATCTGCTGACGGCCCTTGTTGCACAGCTACGTTCGTGGGTTGGAGCAGCGCGTAGCTCGGCTTGAAGCACAGCTTCGCGACCCCTCTTCCACCAGCCCAAACCTGTCCGTGGCCACTCCCATTGAGCCCAGTCCGCCCGTACTGCCAGACCAAGACCAGCCACGGTCGGTTGCCGTCCAGTCGGACAGGGCAACGGATGCTTCAAGCGCCCTGGGCCAAGGGTCTCGAATCAGTACCAAGGACGAGCGCGGAGACCAACTGGCGTCCGAGCTAAAACAGCTGTCGTTGGAGGCTACTGCCGACAGATATCTGGGTTCCTCTTCTGGTGTCTCGTTTGCGCGCTTGACTCAGGCAGTCTTGCGTCGCTTGAAGCCTGATCAGCTTCCCTTCAGCTTCGAAGTCACCCAACAAGACCAGCCCTCCGAGAACGACATTTCAATCGCTGCTCCGAACAACGCGCCTGGGAATGAGTCATCAGCTCTGCAGTATCCAGCTTGTCTACCGCCCAGGGAGCAAGCATTTCGCCTGGCCGAGTTTTACTGGTCACATACGCATACGTTATACCCCTTTGTCCGGAAAGTGTGGTTCATGGAACGGCTCAAATCAATGTATTCTGTGACAGAGCCCCAGAGTCTGGAAAGCTGTGGGCCGTGGCTCTATACCATGTGGATGGTCTTTGCAATTGGATCCACGACCTGGTCGGCAATCGTCCCCGATGGGTCCGAGTCCGAGTCTGTCCGATTCTTCAACAATGCCATGACCTATTTCTACAGAGCCTTGTCAAGCGGCAATATGGCTGCTCTGGATGCCCTGCTTCTGCAAGTCTCGTACTCCTTCTTCAACCGTGTTGGTTCCAACACGTGGTACTTGGTGGGCTCCGCCATCCGCCTTGCCGTTGGCACGGGACTTCACACGGCACCGAACGACAGCACTCGGCAACTGCCCCTCGACGTACAAGAATACAGGAAGCGCCTTTTCTGGAGTCTGTACATGATGGACAGAGTCGTTTCCATTTCTCTTGGCCGGCCTTTCGGAATCTGCGATGACGACATCGAAGTCGCCATCTTCACCGAGGTCGATGATGAGAATATCCTGCCCGATAGGATCCTACCACAACCTCCGCTCAAGGCGTCCGAAATGGCCGTACCGCTGCACATACTGTCCCTGAGAAGAATCGCTGGCGAAATATTCGAACAGGTGTATTCAAACAAGAATCGGTACCTGCCTCCTGCTGATCGTGATGAGATTCTCGGCGCGCTTCATGCCAAGTTGGTTGAGTGGCGCCGCACGATGCCCTTCCCCTTGCCTCAAACGCGGATACTGCAAGTTCCCCACACAAGTACGGCCTGGTACGACCTCAATTACTACACGCATCTCATCATGCTCTACAGGCCATCTCCGCTGTGTCCTGTCCTCACCTTGGAGAAAGTCCACTTGATTGCAGAAGCATCCGCAATGGCAATCAGGCAGATTGAAGCCATGCACCATGACCAACGATACGCCTTCAACTGGCTCAACCTGTTCAATGTCTTTACCATTACTCTTACCCTCATTTACTCCATCACGGCGCAGCCAGAAGCTCTCTCTACATATTTACAAAGATCCGATGCTCTGAAGGATCTCGATAGAGCAAGCAGCGTTCTTGAAAATTTCTCTACCAAGTTTCCGACTGCTCTGAAATGCCGCGCTATTGTTCACGATGTTTCGCAGAGATTGAGATCTCATATGAGCCCTGATGACATGACTGACTCCGACGGTAACGATTCAGGTCTTCGAGCCGATAAGCTCTTGTTGAGCGCACCTCCAGGCGGACTACACTTGGCACCTGATGGTTCGCAGATGGATGAGATATCGTTCCCATCCTTTGCCACGGGCAATCTGTCATTCGACGAGCTCCAGAACCAGGTAGCCGGTACAGGGTACTCGCCGGGAGCCGGCAGCGCTGTGGGTGACTCCCAAAACACTGCCTCGGCCATGTCGGACAGCGGATTGCCTCCAGATTTTCGTTTAGCTGCGACGACGACTCCATTTGGAGACGCCGCCGCACAGTTCATGGCAGCCGGCATAGGCACGGGTGAAACAGCTGGTATGGATCTGGATGAGGAATTCATGAACCTTCTTGGCGGCAATTTTGAATCATGAAGGTGAGGAGCAGGAAGTGAGACAGGGACCTTTGTCAATTTTCCAAATTGCGTTCAGCCATGACACCAATCAAAAGTCGATGCTTTCTCCTTTGCCTCTCTATTTCACTGCAGCTACCATTTCCATCTCGACGCTTGCACCGGCAGGCAGTCCGTTGACAAACACGCAGGCTCTCGGTGGCTTCGGATCCGGCATCATCTGATCCATCTTCAGTGCTTCTTCCCTTTCGAAAATGCGGAACAGAACCGCGACTCACAGCTTTATACACCTCGTTCATACCGGCGTATTCGGACTGATCCACCATGTAGATGTTCACCTTGACAACGCGCTCCAACGAACTACCGGCAGCTTCGAGGATGGCGGATAGGTTCCTCAAGACCTGCTTCGTCTGCGACGCAATGTCTTCGCCGACGAGCGTGCCGGCGACGTCTGCGCCGATCTGCCCGGTCGTATAGACCACGTTGTTGAATACTTTGGCGTGGTCTTTTGCCCAATTCGACTTCAGCCATCCGCACGCACAAATTGACATCGACAACACGGTGGGTTGTTTACTTACGGAAGAGCCCAGCGGGGTAAGCGCAGGCTTTGTCGGAGAGGATGGGGGTGATGTCGGACATGGTGTTCGGTTTCGGGACAGCTGCAGAAAAAATCGAAAAAAGAGGTTCATGCTCTCGGAATGAAAATGAGGCTTTGATATATGGTGTACGTAGGAGTTGTAGCGGACCCTCGTGCGACGGCTGCTCCGCAGCAGGAAGCGTCGTCGGTTCGGCCGCCAGTCCGACATGCAGTCGAGTGGATCGACACGTACGCGCCACCCCCACTGTTGGTTTGAAAGCGCCAACTCGGCCTTCAAACCCATTGCAGTACTTGAAGGTTTCTTTGTACTGCACGAGACCAGGGAGTAATGGTTCGTACAATTCTTGGAAATATATGCGACCTGAGAAAACACCATACTAATTCCTTTGTAGTAGCCGAGCGTCGTCAGGATGAATATCGGTACGGCGACGAAGAGGAGTTCCCAGCGCCGAAGACAAACGTCCCCAACCAGCTTGCCAGCTGGCCGAGAGTAAAACGCAGAACTCTATCCGCTTCACCGACAGCCACTCAAGACTATGACCAACCCCATCCCCCTCTTTCCCTCACATGGTATACCTAAAATGCGGATTCGCCAAATCCGTCACGTCGCCCTCCCCCATGCTCCTCCCGACCCGCTCGCGCTCCTCCTCGCCGACGCCGCTCTCGGCCGCGGCGCGGTCGCGCGCCCGGTTCTGGCGCACGTAATACACGCGCCAGGCGCAGATGAGGAGGAACTCGGCGCCGAGCGCGACGGAGGCGCCGATGGTGCCGGGCACGTAGCGCGGGGCGTCGGCGGCCTTGAAGATCTGCGAGCCGCACATGTTGCCGACGCAGTAGCCGAGGAAGGTGGCCGAGGAGATGATGGTCTTTTTCGTGCGGCCGGCGACGTTGGAGGGGACTGCGGGGAAGGTGGGAGTGGTGACGAGGTCAGCGGGGCTCGCTCTGATATTTTCGTTCTTTTTTTTTTTTTTGCTTTTTTACTTTACCCCTTCAAGAGGAAGAGGGGAAATCGACTTACTCAACGTCCAGGCCAAGAAGAGGGAGAGCACAAAAGGTACCGTCATCAAGTACATGCCCCACTTGATCCAGCGGTTCGCGTACGTGTTGTCCAGCAGCGCCAGCGCGAGCATGCCGACGAAGGGCGGGATGGTGGCGGCGGCCATGATGTACATGCGCCTGTTGGCCACCTTGCGCGTGTAGATGCCGACGATCAAGAAGATGACCAGGGACGTGACTGCCGTTGCGCCGTCAATCAACATGTACACACATCACCACGCGATGGATCGACCGTCGTCGTCGGATCAGCAAAAGAAAGAATCCCTTACCGGAACGTGGGATCTCGATGAGCAGGACCTGGAGCTCGTCAAAGCCGAATGACTTGTACATGAGTCCCCCGAACGTTGTCAAAGCGCTTTTTGTATAGGGGATCAGCTTTTTGCCGGCCTGTGTCGCTGCCATATCGAGCCGGGGGGGAGGAAGAAGAAGTAACATACCCGTTTGGCACCGAGGACAGAAAGGCGTTGATCATGCTGAACCACAGCTGCGGGTCGCGGAAAGCCTCTCCGACCTGCGGCCACGACCACTTGACGCCGGTCACGTCACGGCCGGCCTTGTTCTTCAGGATGCGGGCAGCACTATTTGAAAAGCGGCCGACGGTCAGCCCGTACGTGTCGAAAAAACCCCTGGTTTGAGAGAGAGAGAGAGAGAGAGAGAGAGAGAGAGAGACGGGGGCAAAAAGCCGAAAGGAAAAAAAAAAGCACTCACGCCATGCGCTTCTCCTCCGTGCTCATCCAGCGCACCTCCTTGGGGCTGCCGAGCAGGGCGAAGCAGATGAGGGCGAGCACGATGGTGGTGGCGCCGAGGAAGAGCGAGATGCAGCGCCAGGGGGCGAGGCCGCCGTAGCGCTCGGCGTGCGAGCCGATGCCGTACATGACGAGGTTGGCGATGATGCCGAAGCCGGCGTTGGCCGACTGCCAGAAGAGCGCCCGCGACGAGTGCTCCTCGCGCCGGTACCACGACCCCACCACGAGCACGAACCCCGGCGATATCGTGCACTCGAAGAAGCCCTGCAGCCCGCGGATGGCCATGAGGTGCGTCCAGTTTTGCGCGGCGGCGATGGCGATGACGCAGACGCCTGCGGTTGGGAAGGACGCGGCGGCAATGGTCAGTCACAGACGTACGTTCTGATCGGGATGATGGGGGGGAGGGACGGAGTGGGCGGTTTATTTAGTCTGCGTACCCCAGCAAAGCATGTATATGCTGAGCGACCGGCCCAGGGCCCAGCGCTGCAGGAGGAAGTTGGACGGGAACTCTCCGCAGAGGTAGGTGATGTACTGGAGGCCATTCAGGCCGACGTTAATAGTCTGCCCGCTCGCTGGCTCAAGCAGCGTCAAGGCGGAAGCGGCCCACGTACGAAGATGGTTGTCAGCCACGAGTACTGCTGGCCCACGAGGCCCGTGTCCTCGCGCAGGCCGAAGATGGCCTGGGTGCTGAGGGCCGTCTTGTCCGTCTGCTGGATGCCGTAGCAGAACCACATCAGCGGCAGCAGGTACCTGTCGATCTTGCGCAGGAGCGTCTTGTACTGCTCCTCGGTGTAGTCCGACTCGCGGATCTCGTCGCCGTCCTGGTAGCTGACGGCAACGACGTCGACGTCTTCTTCGACCGCGGTGGCGGCGCCCCTCTTCTCGTCCATGGCCTTCTCGTCGCTGCTGCGCGAGTTGTTTGGGGATGCGCGGCCGTCGGCGTCGGCTTGAACCGCCATGTGCGATGGGTCGGATGTCGAAGTCATGGCTCAGATCAAGGGACAAAAGGCCCCGTGGAAAAAAAGAGAAAACAAAAACACAGTGGCAACGTCGGGGAGCTTTGGTAGAATGACGACGGGCATGGCCAGGAACCCCGCTCTTAAATACCAACAGTGCGACACGCGTACCTTTGCAGAAGTCCGGCTGAGGATCCCGAGAAGATGGGCAGATAGGTTGCATCTGGGGCAATCGGACGAGCTTGGCGGGCCAGATGGCTTGGTTGCCAAGGTTGTATACAGATAAGAGGCGGAAGACCCAGCTATGCTGCGCCGGGCCAGAGGCAAGAAGCGTTGGGGGTCGATAACGTACCACGCTCGTTTCCATAGCGTACCACTTGGTAGTAATTGGCGGGGTGGTACGCTATGGAAACGAGGGTTGTACATACGTTATCGACTCCCGCAGCGTTGCAGAGGCGTGTATGGTTGCAGGGGGTTGTGTTTACCATTGAGGAAGAGGCCCGAGATAACGCAGGCTTGGCGGGCTGCGACCACTCAGTCGCCGTTGATCAAAAGTGGGAGAGGGAAAGCTGGGGTAAGAAACGGGCTTGAGCTGGTGGGTCTAACCCGTCTTGGCAACTGGCCCCTGTCGTGCCTGTCTTCTGCTGGTCGCGCCAAGTTCGCCGTCTGTGATGGCTGGTGCTTGCCGGTGCTTGACGGTGCTTCTAGTTCACGGGACGGATAAAACGAAGAAGATGTCTCTGAAATACTTTTCTAGAAGGAAAGTCTAAATTTCTTTCAGCCCCGCCGCAAGGGCTAAGTATGTACAACGAGCCCTGGTCAACGCCGAGCAAGCTACCTTCATGAAACACTTCTCTTCAATTAATACGCCGGTGCCGTCCAGTTTCCACCTGCATTCTCCTCTTCAGCGCTCGAAAGGCCGGGGATGGATGCACAATAACTCGGCAGAGTGATGACTTGGCCAGGCTGCAAGGAGTCCACAGCGACGCCCGGGTTGAGGGCCAAGATCTGGCCTGCGGACGTCAAGTACTTCTCGGCGAGGTCCACGAACACGTCGCCCGGCTGGATGGTGTATGGGCTGATGTTGCACTGTGTGCCGGGGCATACGGGGATATTGACGACCTGGCCAATTTCAATCAAGTCCGGGTTGGGGATGTTCTGGGAGTTGGCCTGGATGATGGAGTCGAGGGTGATGTTGAAGAGGGCGGACAGCGCCGACAGCGAGTCGCCGCTCTGCACGATGTAGAAGCCCGGCCCGCCCGGGATGCAAGTCGCCGTCGGTGTCGTCTGCGGCCCCAGGCAGGTCGTGTTATCCGGGAAGCAAGTCTGCGGGGGGATGACAAGCGTGTCGCCAGTGATGATGAGGTTCGGGTTGGTAAGGTTGTTGGCCTGGAAAATATCGCAGGCGCCGCGGTTGAACTGGCCCGCAATGGTCGTCAGGGTGTCGCCAGACTGGATGACGTATTGTTGGGTCGAGGTGTCAAGGGCGATGGTGCCGTTGCAGACTGAGAGACATCAATATCGCTCGCTCGAGGCGGACGAGGCATGTTGGAGGAGGCTTACGTTGGCGAGCTGCAAGGCGGGCCTCCGAGTTTGGCGGAAGAGTTGCTGCTTCACCAGATGCCAGCAGGCCCACGGCTGCGGCAAAGACGTATTTCAAGAGCATCTTGGGTCGGGGTTGTGAAAGACGAGTTGCAAAGGAATGTATGAGTCCTGGACTCTGGAGAAGCCAGTGTGTGAAGGATGCAGCGAAGGTGTTGCAGCCGCAATTGGTGCGCAGGCCTTTTATAAGAAGCGCATTGTACGTGGTGGCGGATGAGTGCGGATGACGGGAAATGAAAAGGCAAGGGGCTGCTGTGGGTTTGTTCCCAAGATTGCTCGGTGATTTTGCACCGGGTTCCTGATGGTGTTTTAGTCAGATGCCATCGAGGGAGTCAGTTTAAGGTTTGGTAGAGGGTGATCCAGTCTGTGCACAGTGTGCCGGAGCAGAACGGATGACCATGTCGTCCCGCGGGTACCTGAGCCTGCAATCAATCCGAGTCGCGGGGCTGTCGAAGGGCGATGCACAAGCAAGCAAGCATGGCTAAGCTACCGCTTGTGGTTTGGCCCTTCTGAATGTCTGAGGAAACGAGCCGTTTGTCGGGCGTGAGCGAGGAGGAGTAGTCTGATCAGCAATTCGGGCAGTGAGATTAATTGGCTTTGTGCCACTTAGAGAGCCTGTGGGATACCTGGCCCGAAAACGAGTGCTCAGAGTCATACACAGTAGAGAGAGACACGAGTCAGACTGGTCGGTGCAGGGCCGAGCAAGTCATGCGTCCTTGAGTGCGGGGAGCTTGAGCAAAGAGAACAAAATGGCTGTTCAACTGGCGGTACGACTGGCGGTACGACTGGCGGTACGACCACGACGATCCATGACATCATGCCACGCGGGCCCACGAGCAAAACAGGTGGACCCTTACAGGCCCGCATACCGCAGAAGAGCAAAAAAAGATGATTGTTCGGTTTTATGCGACACCTGTGAGATTCGAACTCACGCTCCCGAAGGAACTGGCTAACAACTTCTTTCGTGCGGAAAGTAGCAGGCCAGCGCGTTAACCACTCCCTGATTTTGTTGTTAGAATGGAGCTCTGACGGTGAGAAATTGAAGAGATTTCACATACGCCAAAGTGCCAATTGCTGAGTTCGATGTTTAGAAGCCCACCCTCAACAAATATATACCATACATACGCAAACTCGAGAAGATGGCAAGCGACGCAACAGTCTACTGCGTCACCAAGGCATATACGTGCGACATGACGAATTGCTTGGTTCAGCCGGTCGCTCCCTCGAATCGCTGCCCATCTAGGTGATGACGGACATGACCATGTCTCCTAAGAAGAGAAGAGAAACGTGCCGGCCGGGTCGGATTTATGCACCGTTACTAAATAAACAAATAGATGAATTATGCCCCCGTAGCAACGCCCCCATTGTGCATATTTGCCCCAAAGTAAAGGTGCAATCTAGTTATCAGAGGATGGATCTAAGGCTGCAGCAGTTACGTCCGGATTTCGACCAACACCAAATGGCCCCTTGAGAAGGACCGATGGCGCACTCTGCGATACGGGAGGCTCCGCAGTGGGGTTGTCGCCCTGGGTGATTTCGTTTGGGTGTTTCGGCTGGCCTGCGGGATTGAAACGCCCACAACCAAACCACCACCATCACCACCATCACCACCGCTCCGCCCCGCCCGCATCTTTCCAGCTATCGCTATCTCGACACCGCCCTCTAACTGCCCTTGCAGCAGATGCGCCGCCCCTCGCCCGCTGCTCTGAATTTGCTCGCCATGAGGCCTCACGTGCCAAGGTGCATCGCCAGGCCAAGCTTCCGTCGCTCATGAGCTTAATGGCTGCCGAGTTCCGTCCCCTGCGGAACTGCTGTGCCGGTCTTCATGCGTGGACTTCATGTCACGGCTTCCGCCACCCGAGCGCCAGCCCCACCTCACCACTGGCCGGACGTGCGCCTCTCCCGCCATGCGGCGCCTTCCGTCGGCACTTCCACAGCAGTCAAGCTTAGAGAGAAGCTGCTGCCAATGCTGCGCCCATCTGGTCTTAGCAATCTTAGCCCTCATGGCCTTCTGTATCACAGTACGAGGTCGGCAGCAGCCTGTAGACCACCACTTCTGCTATTTAAGTCCATCCTGACGGCCCAGAGTGCTGTTTTCCATCCATCATCCCGACCACCCATTCTCTCCTTCTCTTCATAGCATTCGCTCTTTGCAACCCACACTCGTTGAACAAAATGGTCAAGCCTTCCACCCTCCTTCTCGGCGCCGGCGCCGCCTTCGCTGCCGCTGCTCCCACCGAGCTTGCCGAGCGTTCCAGCTGCACCTTCACCGATGCTGCCTCCGCCATCAAGGGCAAGAGTTCCTGCAGCACCATCACCCTGAAGAACATCAGCGTTCCTGCTGGCGAGACTCTTGACATGACCAAGCTTAAGTCAGGCACCCAGGTCGTCTTCGAAGGAACCACCTCCTTCGGCTATAAGGAGTGGAAGGGTCCCCTTATTTCCGTCTCCGGCACCGATATTACTGTTACCGGTGCTTCTGGTCATGTTATTGACGGCAACGGTGCTAAGTGGTGGGACGGCAAGGGCACCAACGGTGGCAAGACTAAGCCTAAGTTCTTCTACGCCCACTCGCTTAAGGGCAAGTCCGTCATTAAAGGCCTAAACGTGAAGAATACCCCCGTCCAGGGCTTCTCCGTTAATAGCTCTGAGGGCCTCACCCTCGACAGCATCAAGATTGACAACACCGATGGTGATAAGACCGACGGTGGCCACAACACGGATGCTTTCGACGTTGGCAGCTCCTCCGACATTACTATCAGCAACGCCAACATCCAGAACCAGGATGACTGTCTTGCCATCAACTCCGGCACTAACATCAAGTTTACTGGCGGCACCTGCTCCGGGGGGCACGGCATCTCTATTGGCTCTGTTGGTGGCCGCAAGGACAATACCGTCAAGGGTGTTACTGTCGAAAACTCGACCATTAAGAACTCCCAGAACGGTGTTCGCATCAAGACCGTGTACGGCGCCACTGGCTCCGTGTCTGGTAAGCATTCCTGCCACGTTCCCAGCCTGTGGAGCAGACCAGCGCTGACAACCCCTCTACAGACGTCACCTACAACGACATCACCCTCGAGAACATCGAGAAGTACGGTCTCGTTATCCAGCAGGACTACGAGAACGGGTCCCCCACCGGCACCCCCACCACCGGTGTCCCCATCACCGACGTTACCATGAAGAACATCAAGGGCACGGTCAAGTCCAGCGGCATCAACGAGTACATTCTCTGCGGCAAGGGCTCGTGCTCGAATTGGAAATCGAGCGGAGTGTCCATCACTGGCGGCACCAAGAAGAAGACCTGCTCGAACATTCCCAGCGGCTCTGGCCTCTCTTGCTAAACGCCTCGCTCGTGGGACCATATTGCCTTGGATCGGCCTGCAGTGGGCGAAATCCCACTAAAAGCGACTTGGAGTTTTCTTGGCCATCATTCTCTGTAAATATCTGATTTTGTCATGTTTTTAATCAAACAAGAGCGCATTGCTGCTTGCAGCGCATACACAACCACTGTCACAAAGCACTTCAGATGTGAAACCGAATCATGAAGCATCATTTCCGAGCAGTCTTCTCGAATGCAAGCTGCACGCCATCCACTGCCCCTTTTCTAACCGCCATGACCAAACACCCCACACCCTCCACACAACCACGCGACAACGCGGTGATAAGACCACTGGAAAACTGTTGCATCACACCCAAAGCCTACAAGAAAAACAAATAAAAACGCATCAACCCAAACCACCAACGAAATTTCCATCGCGTCAGCCCCCCATCATGCAAACAAACCTTTCAGCCCCCTCTCCAAAATATGCTCTGCGTTGCCGACGTACCCGTGCCGCCGCACGAACGCTCTCAAAAAAAAGAAAAAAAAAATACGAACTGCCCCCGAACTAAAAGTTCGGAAATAAGGCCCAGATAGCTTCCTGAATTAGAGGTGAGACAAAGCGATAAGCTTTCAGTCGATCAAACACCGGCCGGCCGACCAGCAATTAGGTGCGGCGGCGCGTGCGCAACCATAGAGCGACCCGCCTCATGCCGCATGTTCCGTTTCGCTTTTTTTTTTTTTAGATTCTTTGCTGGCGACCCGTCGGGTTTTGCTCGGTCCTCAGGTAGGTAGGCAGGCAGGCAGGTAGTAGTACAGTGAAAGACGAGACCAAAATGCGAAAGTCGTGGCCGCTTCCGCCCGCCCACTCTCTGTCGGCGCGTCCGACAAGGACCGCGGGTGCTGCGACGCGGGGCGCGGGGTACGTGCCGTGAATGTCTTGCGAGCCCAAGATGCCTCCATTCGAACCTTCCACTTCGTTTGCAACTCGCTTCTCAGTCGGAAATGGCTGCGGCAATTGGGAATCTGTTTGACGTCAAGGGTCGCATTGCTCTCGTCACCGGCGGGAGCAGTGGGATTGGGCTGATGATTGCGAAGGTACGTACAAGCATCAGTTTGACGCCTTTCTTTTTTTTTTTTCCCCCCTCTCACTTCACACTCTGAGATCGAAGCCCTTCTCTTCACCCTGAGAAGAAATAAAAGATGCGGCGAAAAGACCCAAGCCGCAATAATTAAAATAACAGCCCTTCCAAACCTCTTACCAGAGACTGGACGTATTTCAACTACTCAAGTAGGCAGTCGAATCCCATGTCTGGATAGAGTTTGGCAACTCCCAACCTCACACCTCACATTCGCGTCCGCACATGTGCTTCAACCGCACGCCCACACAGGAAGAGACTAGTTGGCTAACCTCTCCTCGTCCACCACCACCACAGGGTCTCGTCACCAACGGCGCCCGCGTCATCATCACCGCCCTCCCCACCGACCCCATCGACGCCGCCGTCCACGAGCTCAACGACCTCGGCTCCCCCAGCGGCGGAACAGCAGAAGGGTCAAACACCACCACCACCCATTAAAATAAATAAACAAATAAAAAAAACCCCCGACCTAACCCCTCTCTCTTCTCTTCTCCCTACAGCTTCCCGACCGACCTCTCCACCAAACCCGCCATCGCCTCCCTCGCCGCCCACCTCACCACCACCCTGCGCCTCCCGCACCTCGACATGCTCATCTCCAACGCCGGCATCCGGCGCGACGCGCCCACGCCGTGCACCAACGACGGCGGCGTCGCCGCGGCCGACCTGGCCGACCTGCAGGCGAGCATGTGGTCGCACCGGGCGGGCGACTGGGCCGACAGCTTCGCCGTCAACACGACGGCGCACTACTTCCTCAGCGTCGCGCTGGTGCATCTGCTGGCCGCGGCGGCCGAGAGGATGGTGGCGATCGACGAGCCGGCCGGGGGAGGGGGGACAGGATCAGGGACAGGACTGGGGACGACTGCCGTCAAGGGCAGGGAGCTGGGGTGCGGCAGCGTCGTCGTGACGAGCTCGTGCGCGAGCATGCACAACTGCACCAACGTCGACCTGACGAGCTATGCGACGAGCAAGGCCGCGACCGACCATCTGGTGGCGTTGCTGGCGGCCAAGTTTGCGCGCTTCTATGTGCGGGTGAACGCCATCAATCCGGGTTGTACGTCTTCTTCCTTTTCTTTTCTTTTCTTTCGCGTTTGCTTTGAGGCCGCGCGCGTGGTCGATCGGGTGAATGGGGGGCGGTACTGTGCTGATTTGGACGTGTGTGCGTTTTTCAGTCGTGCCCAGTAACATGAATCCCGTGGGCGCCGAGGGAAACATGTTTGCCAATTTGTTTGACAAGGTCCCTGCGCGGAGGGCGGGGAGGCTGGAGGATATTGCGGGAACGGTGCTGTATCTATGCAGTCAGGCTGGAGTGAGTGATTCTGTCTCAGAAATCAGACTTTGGACTGTAGCTGACGTGTTTTGTAGGCGTATGTCGATGGGCGCTGTCTGTGCGTGGACGGTGGTAGGGTTCTCGTAGCAAACGGTCAAGAGTGAAAAATGCAAGACAGATGAACACCTGAAGCTGCGCCAACGGTATTTGTGACCGAGCTGACGTACATGAAGCTGATGAAGAGATGGCTGCGGCAGACCTGGCCAGTATTGTTAAAGCAGTACCAACACGGTGAACACCAATTCGACGTGTACGCAACGTCCTGGAACTTGGCATGACAGAGGTCAAGTGCTCCTCCCAATTAGTGGAAAATTTCAGTGTCGTCGAATCTAGGGTCAACGGATGATCGATAAATTGATAACGTTCAAGACTGCCCGAACGGTATTCGAGCATAGGTTGGGGTATATACAAGAGGCTGGGAGAGAACAGAGACAAGTCCAGACATTATAGTAGACTCTCGCTAAAACACAATATGCGTAAAAGACATTACCATAAATCATTAAGTGCGACCCGCAATGCCGTTGACTGCGAGTGCCAAGGCCGCGATTTCAGTGGACGGGGCCGATGCATCCTGATCAAAGGTTCCAAAGAGATCCATGTACAGGACGTTGGGGTAGCTTTGGGAGGTGAAATTATCAAAATGCTCGAAAAGCGGCTGATATGCTTTACCAGCAAGCTCCAGGATCGAGTTCAAGTCTCCTGGAATGGGAATGCTGCCCCAGATGGTATCGACGACGTCTTCCGTTAATGTCCAAGACAGCAAAAAGAAACCGTCATCAGGCTTCGTGCGTTTGCTGGAGAGTTTTGAGAGCTGATCTGAAGCCATGGTGTCCAACTCATCCGTATTTGAATATTCGTTGTAGAATGGAAAGTTGGGCGAGCTTGCGACTATTCCCTGGGCAAAGTAGTTTCCAAGGGTGATGCCGCTGGGAAGCTCGGCAACAATCAGGACACATGGGTCGCTGCCGATGAACTGGTTGAGCGTCCGCTGTGACAAGTCCTCTGAAGTCGAGACCCCGGTTGTGTTGAAGCGATGGTTGATGGTTTGGAGCTGGGTAAAGAGAGTGTTCCATTGATCCTGAGACAGGTCTGCGTAATCGTTGTCCGTGTCGATCGTGTGCGAGATGTCTAGAATGATCAATTCATCATACTTGGCGGTGAAGGAGTTGATGTTGTCGATCATGTCGCTCAACGATTGCCCGTTTGCTCCCTGCCAGCCAACGATCTTCGTGTCGGAGTAGTGACCGGCATAGAATTTCCCGGAGCTGATGACAGGACGGATGTCGAACCAGCGGGAACCGGCGGCCAGTTGGTCGGCGATGCTGAACTTCTGGGTCAGAGTATTTGTGTCCCTGACCAAGCCAGTGTGTGCGTTGAACTCGCTCATGCCGGCATCATGCGAGCCCGGCATACAGATCTGGCGCAGCTTGCGGTCGCCAAGAGTTGCCAGGTTCTGGTGCATCCAGTCGACAGACGGGTTGTTCGAGGTAAAGGCCCCATCGTCGCCGCCCAAGACCAGGTTGACAGCGTTGTTGTGGTTCCAGCCAAGGCTGATGGTGCTCCCCACGGGGTTGTTCTCGGTCTCAACAGCCTCAAGGTAAACCTCGAGGTTGAAACCGTCGGTGTTTCTAGCTTGGACCTGGAAAGTGGCTGAGCTTCCAGCCATGGCATACACGGCTTCACCGCCGTCATCCCTCTGGTCCTTTCCAGGGTCCTGGTCCCATTCGACATATACAGGGATGGAGGCACCTGTGCAACATGAGTAAGAAGCGAGGGCACATGACTGGGGATGCATACCAGATGCAACGGTCGAGGGGAAGGACCACGCCTTCATTTGATACGAGCTCTGGCTGCTGAGGGTCCACGGGTGTGGAGTGCCATTGATTAGGTCGATGGTTCCGCCTGGCGACGAGTCAGTGTTGGACGAAGCCGCCAGCAGAGGCGGGACGACAGCACGACATACCTTGACCCATGGTTAATAGCTAGGCGAGAGAGGGCTGCTTGGACGAAGGAGAGGCGAATTACTCGATTATGCATCCTGCAGGGCGGGCAACGGCGAGGCTTTAAATGCCGGGACAGCAAGCAGGAATGGGCTCGTGGTTTCATGGCTTCAGGTCAGGGCGGCCCCGCAGCACCCGGCCAGCTCACACATGGTCCCTGAGGCCAGCAGGAGGCAAACACGGGCGGTGCAATGGGCCGGGGGTCCAATCAGCAGGGCGGGCTGGGCCGGGAGTTGAATCAGGGCATGTATAGAGAGGCGGTTGGACGGCGTGGCTAGCGGACGGGGTGGATCTGCATCAGCAGGCGCTGCGCCGGGGCACAACGGTCTGGGCCGGAAGCAGCAGGCGCCTCCCAAGAAGAGCAGGTGAGTCGGCGGCAAGCATGATTGGGCCGCGTGCACCGCGTTCTCGACACACCTCATCAGCCGCAGCCACAGCCAGAGACATCCAGAGACTCGACACCGCCGCCCACGTGCACCGGCGTGCCTGACCGCTGCAGGTCGCAGCCAGATGAGAGACAGCGCTCGCTCCATGCGCGGCTCGGGCCTGGCGCGGGTGCGCGGGTGTCGGCAGCGATGACGCTACGGTTTAGGGGCAACCGCCCGCCCAGGGACCCGAAACGCCACGGACGCGTGCAACAACAACGCCTTCCCCGCCCTCGCGAGTCCGCAACTCCATTCCGCCACTGCCATCGCCTATCGCGATCTGCGCCTGCGATCGCCCGCGCGTGCCACCAGGGCTTCGGCCCGCCCCTTCGTGCGTGACTGCGCTCCGCGACCGCGTCCTCCTGTGCTCCCGGTATCGCTGCGCGACGCGTCGCCAGCCTCCCCCGTTGCTTTTGCTGCCGCCGCCGCCTCACGCGACAGCCCCGGCCGCCCGACGCCTGCTCTCCTCCTTTCCGCCTCGCCGTCGCTGCACAACATTGCCCTGCGCTGCCCTGCGCTGCCGCCATGTCGCGCGACTCGACCCCGCCGCTTCCGGGCCTCGAGCCCCCGAGCTCCCCGCCGCTGCTGCCAACTGCGTCAACCTCGCGCAAGAAGCGTGCCCGCTCGCAGTCGCTGCACGAGCACCACCACGCCAATGCCTTGTCCCACCACCCGTCCAGCGACCCCTTTGTCTTCTCCAGCGACGATGCGCCCGAGGACGTCGAAAACTACAACAGCCCCGCCCGCAAGAAGAGGCAGTACGCCGGCCCATGGTTCGCACACGGCCACCAGCCGAAGTCCGAACGGACGACGCCAGCCAAGGCCGACTTTTCCAGGAACCAAGACAGTGGCGTCTGGCTGCCCAGCGACTCGTCGGATGACTCGCTGATTGAGCGGCTGGCCGCCGCCAGCACTGGCCCATCCCTCTTTGGCCAGGTCCCGCGCCCCTGCGCGCCCAGCGAGCCTGACGAGAATCCGCTCCCTGTCGCGCGCCGAGTGCACGTGCCGGAGCCGCGGTCGACTGAGCATGCCGTCGCTCATGCAAAGGTGCACGAGTGCGTTGAAGAGGGGAACGAGAGGGTCGATCTATCGTGAGTTACGGCGGCCGTGACGTGGGTCTACCGGCTGCTAACTGCGACAGTGCTCTGCAATTGCGCTCCATGTCGGATGACCTTCTTGAGCCACTGGCCCATCTCATCAGGCACCCGAAGATCGGCCCCGAGGTTCCGTCCGAAGAGGCTTACGAGCCGTTCACGCCGTCACTGCAGCTCTATCTGTCGAGCAACCAGCTGCGTAGCTTGCCGGCTGCCATCTGGGAGCTGGAGAACCTCGGGGTTCTCAGCCTGCGTATCAACAAGCTGACCGACTTGTCCCCAGCTATTTCTAATCTCAAAAACCTAAAGGAGCTCAATCTGGCCGGCAACAGGCTGCGCTGGTTGCCGTGGGAGCTCTTGCGGCTCGTCCCGCCGAACGGCAATTTGACCCGGCTGAGCATCTCACCCAATCCGTTTGTGAAGGGGCTTCGCGCTTACCGGGGATTCGATATCCCTGCCGATCCGGTCAAGATGCAGCAGGCAGTGGACGAGATGAAGGCATTGTTTGAAGATGATGAGTGCGAGAATGGCGATGAGAAGGAGCAGTTGGCCTGGTCACTGAGACTTCACGAGTCTCTACTCCAGAAGATGCGAGAGGAGGCAGCCTCATCGCAGACCGCGGATGGAGACTCGTTGTCGCAAGTGCCATTCAAGCCTCCAGCGTGGAAGCAGGAGCCTGTCTTTCTCGCCTCGACTTCGGTGGCCCGAATGGAATTCGACGGTCGTCTCCAGTCCGGCTCGCCTCAAAAGCCATCGTCCACCTCCTACCACGTCACTTCTTTCCCCGTCCCCTTTGTCGGGCACACGCCCGCCGACGACATTCCGGCATCGTCTTCCCGTGTCCCCTCTCTCTTGGAGCTATCGCTTCGCTCCGCTTCCCGCGCCGTTCCTAACGCCGACCTCCTGCGCGACCTTCTCCCTCACGATACCCCCGACCCCGTCCTCCGCGCACTCGATGACGCGATCAAAGCCCAGCAGAACGGTGGCCAGCAGTGCTCCGTCTGCAACAAGAAATACATCATTCCGCGAGCCGAATGGATCGAGTACTGGCACTATGTGCCCGACTCCTTGTTCTGCTCTGGAGACGATGCTTTCCTGCCATTCTTGAGGAGGGCGTGCAGTCTGGGCTGCGCGGCTTCAGTGAAGGCAGGCGAGATCTGAGGGCAGAGGCGCTGCTTATTCTTTTCGTTTTACCCACTATTCTTTTACTGGCGGCTCCAGCTGCTTCACTCCCTGTTCGTATACGACCTGTGAATGGTGTGATTGTAATCTGTTTTTCTTTTTTTTTTTTGGAGGGGTATATTGGCGTTTGGGGGATGCGAGCGTGCTGAGATACAGTACTGGAGGGGTTAGCCGGGCGTTGGTGGATTGTTTTATGTCTGTTGACATGCAGATATCATATTTTTTGATTGCTACGCCTGATGGCGATGAGCTTCAAGACCCGAGCTTTGTGTTGCTCCATGTCTCTTGGTGAAGTTGCTCTTCATGTGGGCCGCGGGCGATGGTGGCTGATCTGGGCACATCTCTAATTGGCCACGATCAATCAAGGCCGAGCGCTTGAGAAGAGTGAGTGCATTTTGAACGTACTCTCCTACACGGCCAGTCCTCGATTGCTCTGCCTCGCAAGCTGCTGCTTGAATCCATCTGGTAAGTCTTCAGCGACTGCTCAGATCCATCGTCCTTGTATACAGGCTTACGACAGATGTCGAGACACGCCGCTTTTGATCATTTCGCATCCGACTTCCTTCGCTAGTGGCGGGGTCTTGCAACTACGTCAGCCGCAACCCCCAAGGCTCTTCTCAGGCCGCACTGCTAAGTTCTTTGCGGGGGGGTGGAGGTGACGTCGTTGCCACCAGACGCAGACCAGCGGGTTGGATGTTGTTATCCGTGGATTGGCCGCGGACGGACATTCCAAGACCAAATGCTTTCGACACGTGCTTTCTTGGTTTCGGAATGGTAACTAAACATGTTTGTATTTCTAGAAAACAAAAAGGAAAGTTCCGACCAAACTTGTGTGGAGGACCGTCTCATGCATCAGCAAGGCCCCGCCCATCACGAGCCTCATCAGCCCCCCTCCAAGCTATGTGCGTCATATCTCGAGAAACAAACAACTACAGACGGTTGAACCGGGAATCCGTCGTCTACAGCGTTTTCGTAGCTATCATTCGGAAGCTCTGCCAGGGTCTCGAAGGACACCATTAGCATTTTCCGGAAAAGGAGCCCGATGCTGCGTTTTGGCAGTATTAACGTTTGGCAGACCATGAGAGAGGTGCAGGCGACTCGACAACGACGTTGTCGTGTCAAGCTGGTCATGCAGGGCATCAGAGCCTGGTTATCTCAGGTCCTAGAATCGACTCAGATCTGTGGCAAGCTGGATACGCATCTACCCTCGGGGGTCCGAGGCGGCGGGTTTTGGCAACAAGTGATGATACAGGATCTTGCAACGCCAATGCACCTAGGGAGAGTGAAGCAGCACTGAATCCTCTGAAAGACAGAGGGAGAGAGAATGAGGCAAATGGAAGTACACGACGATAGAGAAGAGATGGGGGAATGGAAGGCGATATGGCCTTTCAGAAGCATACGTCACTGGACGGTTCCAGCCCTTCTCTAGTTACTGACTAGCCCTCAGGGCTGAAAATGGAGGCATAGCTGCCAAAACACACATCGGGAAACCCACCTTGTCGAAGCCCGTCCGTTTGTGATGCCTGCAGATACCGAACATGATCCTCTGCACCCACCACCAGCTTCGGTATGTACTGGTCATAGGTTGTCCAGGACTGGCCGTGTATCGCATTCGCCTCGGAGAAGTCTTGTTAGCGCCCTGGGAGAGTTGCAATCCAACATCCCAAACGATCCTCCTCGAGTAATCCATTTCCGAGGTGAGCAAAGATAGACTGCCGTCTTCCGACGTGGATAACGATTGAGCTGCGTGCTTCTTCTTGTTCCCGGGTAGCAGCCTTCTCCGTCTTCTGAGCCTTTCGTTCCTATTGATCTCGTCAAGAGAAGGCGTGCAGTGAAAGAGTAGAACCGCAAGAAAGAGAGAGAAGTCAATCACACGAGCGGGTACCAAAAATGACGAGAAGAAGGCGATACAGCAGCAAAGCTCCCAATACCAATGGACCAGACGACCATGTGAAGAGTAGCAGAATCCGTCCGGGTCTTGACCACACCACAGCCAATGGACCATCGCCTGAGTCCCTCGCCCCCATTCGAACCCGGCAGAAGACGACCGACACGCACACAGCACGGGAAGCGGGCCGAAGCGAGGGCACTACGCTGCCACCTGCCCCTTTTCGTTCCTTCGTCCCTTTTCCACCTTCCGCAAAGAGAAGGAGGATGCGGAAAGTGTGGGTACACCTTTTCCAGCAGGTAGAGACGGGGCGCCACCGGCTTGGTGTCTCCAGAAAAACACGTCACCTATTATAGGGATAGGCGTGGGAGTAAACTAGCGTCGTTATTACCCGCTTGGGCAAGAGAGCGAGCTAGAGAAATTTGCCGGCGACGTGGTTGTGGCAGAGATGCCTAGGGCTGACAGGCGAGAGACAAGAAAATTCGCAAGGAGAATCCCTGAGCGATTGTCGAGCTGATGAAGGATGGCGATGATTGGAAGATCCCGAGTTCCGTGGGGGCCCCCTTCTTTCCCTGTAGGGTTATGTATTGGGTAATATGGTGAGCTTGTACAGGGCTTGTGAAGATAGGTATCAGCCGAAAGCTTTGACGCTAGAGCTTGATACCAGTGATCTTGTTTTGCGATGTCATCGATATGATGAGGCACCATACATTTGATGCATCACCAATAATGTCCTTTCTCGCGGCTTGCGTCTAACATGCTTAGCCTCGTCCTCGTTCGGATTATCGTGATACGGCATAAACTTAAGCATTAGGCAGATCCCACGTGCACACCGTATACCGGATCAATGACCTGCAGCGGAACATTCTGATGCAGATCGCACGGTCATTTGGAACTGCTTTCTTCCAAGCGGCCTGCGGGAAAATGGGAAGCGGGAAGTGGGTCTCCGCCTAAGGAAGCCCAGTTGCGGCGCAGTAGAAGGAAGTCATCCGTGAATTCACATGTTTTGCCAGCCCACGATGCCGACATCCAGGCACTTGTTCCTTTATTTAGGAGTCGCATCTCGGGTGCAGCGGGCAAGTAAACACATCTGGTGATGCACGGTGAGCGCCGTTGGGAGCACATACGACTTCTCAACCGTATGTTGTGTTGTCAGGAGACATTTCTTTGTTCATAACGGTTAGCCTCGCTCCAAGGTAACGTCGCAGCCAACGCCACAGCCGTGTTGCGGTGGTGCGACAATGTCGCGACTCGCACCGTCCAGAAGTTGACAGCTGCTGGCGGCGGGCGGACGGCCGGCTGAACGGACGGCGTGTGCCCGGCTCCAAGAAGGCAGAAAACGGTCGATTGCTGTCCTGTCGAAAGACGAGATGCGCCGGCTGCCGCCGGTGCTGAGCAGAAGAGGGGGGCCATGAAAAATTAGAGCCTTGGTGTGGAAACTTCCAAGACTCTTCGTCCCCACTGTTTCACAGGATGAGGAGATCGCAAAGTCTCCAGCCCTTTGGGCTCTCGTCAAAGCCCTCTCTCACTCTGACCCTCCGTATTCGCGTGCGGCCGATCGCCGAGAGTGCTCCTCGTGCCGTCCCTCCTCTCCGCCAGCCCGACAACCAGGATTGCCTTCATCAATTTGCTACTTTTCCCCCCTCTTCCCTCGTGGCGACTTGCGCAGTTATGATCGTGCCGCCGAGCCTTGGCGAGGGCCGCTCTACGGCCCCGGCGCCCTGAATCCTGCCGATATGCGAGGTCGAAATCTCATCAAACCCAAAAAAGCTCCCTTTCCCCCCCGGTCTCCCAAACTGAGACGGGCAACGAGGAGTGGAAGGGGTACCCCGACGAAAAGTGACAGAGCAAGCGAAGGAGTGGGCTGCCACGAGGCAGACAAGGATATTCATCCTTCCGTTTTGCCAGGGAGACGGTGGCATCCTCTGACCTCGCCGGGCGAACCGGCGGGGCCTCGTCATCCGCCATACGCCATTGTACTCGTGGTTGTTCCCCATCGGCCACGCAGCGGGCGAACAAGCAAAGGGCCTACTGGCGCCGTCGTTCGTCCCGAGCGCAGTGGTATGTTTCCTGGCTCGGCTGCCCCCATTCAGCCGTTCATCTCGCTCGCCCGCTCTCTTCCCCTGCGTCTCGAGTGCCACCCCTCCGCCCCTCTGCCCCCATTCGTCCCGCTATCATGACTCGCAACCCAGCCCCCAAGACCCTTTTTTTTTCTTTCTTTCGAAGCCGAAGTTCGGACGATCCACCGGGCTCACCCTGATTTCCGTAGCGTCAGAGGCGTTCAAGGTAAGGCGTTATGCTGATCCCGCGCCCGTTGAGGAAGAGAGCAAGGGGCAGCGCGGACGATGGCGCATATGAAGGAGCGCTATCGTCGAGGGCCAGAGTGCAAGTTGCGCCGCAAAGAGCGCATTGGCAAGCCACACATCATGCGGGAGACGTGGGTGGTAGATGAAGAGCAGCGCGCTCAGCGGTGAGGCGACAGGGAACGATGTGGATTGCAGTTCCTTTACCCCTCACTGCGTGCGAGGTGTTGACGTCTCAGACTTGGGCGAAAATGGGGGTGTAGACGAGGCAAGACATCGTGGAGCAGCGGCGAAGAACAAGAAATGATTTCCCTTGGCGGCTGCCCTCTTGCTGCACGATTGAAGGCCGGTGGGAAGATCAGGCGTACCGTGTGCGTGTTGCAGGTGCAGGAGCACACCGCACGACGCTGACTCGCAGCGGCGCTCAAAATGGACGTCCGTTCGCCTTGATGTGGTCGCGCAGCGCCGCGAGGAGCAAGGCGGAGACTGAGAGTAAGCCATTAGCCGTTGTGGAAGCGCGCTAAGGATCGAGAAGATGGGGTTTGACAGCAAACGCCTTCCTTCGCGCGGCAGTCGGATGTTGAGTGAGGGCATGAAGGGCCTGGGCGCGCGGCGGGTCCGATTTCCGCGCCCTCTTTCGTCGCTTCTGCGATACGATGGAGAGAGCCGCGTCGCAGGAACAATATACTCGGTGCTTGAAGGGGTAGCAGCTTGATATCGCGCATGCTCTCGCTTTGCTTGGTTGCTGGGCGAGATGAGGGGCAGGATTAGTAAACCGGGGCGGCCAAGAGATTGGAGCACGTTTCGGCCTGGGAGAAGAGCTTGGGCCGTCTCCAGAGGATGGGCGATGGAGTGACGCATGCTTGCGGCCGGCAATTTGGGGCGTTGCTGCGGTCGCCGGCCGGTCCTGGTGCCACGGTGCGGCCACCGACGCGCGTGGCTGCCGGTTTGACAGCAGCGGCTCCGCGTCGTCTGGGCTGCAACTGCCCACTCTGGATTCGCTGCACTGTGCACATGCAACCGCACTCCCGCCGAAGCCCTTTGCACGTGCGCTACTGGCGGTAACTGTGAGTCTTGGACGCTCTGCATCTCGTGGTATATTTGCCCTCGCCGGAGCGCAGGGGTATTAGCTATAGGCTGTGGTGGCTTGCAATAGTGCAAGCCAGGGAGCGCACGTACATCTCGTTACGCATTTTTGCAAGCTGAAGGGTGAAGGGAAGAAACAACAAAAAAACAGCACAAAGGAAAGACAAGAGGTATCTGATGCCCGCCGGAGACGCCTGAAACGCTGTGTGCGTGCGCATCCTTTTGCACGCAGATCAAACCTAGAATATCCACCACCACTTTTGCGAATAATGCGCCGCCGCCTTTTTTCCATTACCTAAACCCTATACCATGCTGTCGTCCGACCGCCGCCTGCCGTGCTGAGAGGGCGGCGATGACTCGGTGACATGCGTCACCTCGACGCTTTTGCTGATGTTCATGCCCATGACTCCGCTTCTTGTGGTCTCTGCAAAAATATGCTCTTCCGAAGACCCGTCGCTCTGCGTGCGCCAGCCCTTGTCGCCGACAGTGATGGTGGTCTTGGTGCCGGTGCCAGTGCCGTCCGCTCGGAGCGTGTCCATGCCGTGAGAGTAGCTTGGGCTGCGGATGTATCCTGTTTGCTTCTTGGACCCGAGCGCGTTTGCCGAGCCCGCCCAGTTGGGCGTAAAGCGGCTGGGATGCGTGCGGGACGGCGTGGAAAGGCCCGTCTTGGAGAGAACCCTTTGTAGGAGCGGGCGGAGCGTGGCGACACAAGCAGCCGTCATGCCAATGCCAGGCTCAATAGTAGACCAAATGGCCACGTCTGTGGACTCATCTGTGAGACAGTCAGTGCAATGTCCTTGGGCACGTGTGTACATCAGCCACATACAGAGGAAGTTCTCAGTGGCCTTGAGGCCATGGATATAGGGGATGCGGACAAGCGTCGCTGTGCTGCCGATGGCTGCGAAGCCAAGAATGACGACGACCACTCCTTTCGTCCTCGTGTTCATGTGAAGATCCCAGACAATGAAGCCCGGAAGAATGCCTGTCCCCCAGCTGTCAGCATTGCATGCAGGCATCGAGACTACGTGATGGGTCCGTACCGAAAGTCCAATCGGCAATGGCGGCAAGAGCACTCGCGGCGTAAGTGATGTTTGCAACCGTGTCCCGCGGCAGGCAGTGCTCGTTGTTGGGTTTGATGGTCCAGAATGTGTGGATTGGACTGCACTGGAAGGTAACAACGCAGAGGTAGGCGGTTCCGAAAACGATTGAGGCGCCATTGACGAAGTATATGATCCAGATATGGTACTTGTTGACGGCGATACGGAGCAGGAAGATACCAATGGCCACCTTGAGTGTCGAGGATGCTATGACATAGAACAGTTCACATATGTACCAGAACTGCACATTGGTCAGTGAGTGTGGCGTTTCAAGGTGCAGCGGTGGGAGCTTACTCGTAGAGCTCTTCTCATATCCGCTGGATCTAGATTTTTATCTAACCGTCCCGAGCCGTAGTAGACGCCTCCGAGCTGGGAGACAAGGTAGACGGTGAAGCAGGCCAGCGCGAGCATCATGACCCAGTCATCGGGGCCCCACGACTTGATCATGTAGGCGCGGACATAGACCCGGAGCATGACGACAATCCAGGCGAGAATGAAAAAGGTGGTTCCGATGGCCAGCACCTGCTGGCTTCTGTCTTCCATCATGGTGGGCGGAGCGAGCGGAGCGAGGGGGGGTGCAGAAGATCCGGAGGAGGGGACAAGGGAGCACTTAACCTCGACCACGCCAAGGCCGGGGACTGATGCAGGGTGAGGGCTGAGAAGAAGCGGGTGTGCATGCCATGTAATAGCAGACTGGTCCGGGACTGGCCGGCCATGTTTGGTGATTAGCGCAGCCGACGTCCAGCGGGCTTAGCGTGAGAGGGAGGCTTCAGGAGGCAGGACCTCTGCGGGAATAGGTGTCGCAGGACGAACGGTCAGAGTGGAGCGCGGCATTCGGCTGTGGCATGTGGCAGGCGGCGTGTATGGGCCCTCTTGAGCCGAGTTCGCCGGCGGCGCAATGGCTGGATGTGCACGCAGTCGACCAGCACGGCAACGGCTCCGGCGTCCGGGCAGAGCTAACCGCTTCCGCGCTCTGGGGGGGCATCCAGGCAGAGGGCGCGGGCAAGGTCAGAAGACGCAGGGGCACTGCAGGAGATCGTGCGCGGAGATTTGTGAGACGAGCAGGCATTGCGCCCCAAACAGGCAGTCCAGCCTGGCACTGGCTGACCCAGTGCCCGTATGCCGGATCGCCTGGGTATTTTGCGAAACAGTGCTGTCTGTGGCTGCCGGTTTTGATGCTCTCCAGGTCCTCGGCCGCGCCTGCCCGCCGCCTGCCCGCCGCCTGCCCGCCGCCTGCCAGCCGCCTGCCCGCCGCCTGCTTGCTGCTGGCTGCCCAATGGCGCTGCTCGCTGCACGCCGCGCGCTCGACGTCCGCGCGCGGCACTCGGCCTCGCCAGCAGCCGGCGCGGCGGCGGCGATCATGGAACGAGTCTTTGTGCGGCCTAGTAGTTGGCGGCGGCAGAGGGTTGCGGTGCCGCGCTGGGCCAGATCTGACAGGAGGCACGAGCACCCTCACCGCGGCCTCACGTCCCCGCAACAGCTCCATGGTGGGAGCTCGCCGCCGGAACATCGGGCACGGCGAGCCGATCGTTGCTGGGTTGGGCCCAGTGCGCCCACTCGCCGTCGTCCCGCCAGTGATGATTGCCTCTTGCCGACGACGTGTGCCGGGCGGAGCACCCTGCGCTCCCGCCGGCAGGGCGCGAGAGCGTCGAGAGAAAGAAGGTTGGCGCGGTGTACATAGGCATCATGCAAGGAACCCGAGGCGCTGCAACGGCGCCGCCCCCAGCCGTGCTGCCCTCTCTGCCACGACGCGCTGCGGGGGAAATCCTGCCGAGGGGTGCAGCGCAGAGGCGACGTCGTGCTGGGTCTGTCTGCACTCTATGCAGTGCCCAGCGACCCGTCGCGGCGGGCTGCACGCGGCCAGCTGCCTGGGAGTGACGCAAATTTGCTTACGTGGGTCTGCCCGAGTCAGGGCAGCCGGCCTCCCCCATCCCTCCGCCAGCACAGCCTGTCAGCGCTGCGCGGTCGCTCTCATCATTCACCACAGACTGACGATCCCCGGCAGCAATGTCGCTTCGACGCGACGTCTAAGTCCGCGTGCCTTGGCGACGGTGAGCACGATCAGCGCCTGGGCGCCGCCAAGCGCCACGCCATCACCAGCAGATCTTCTTGCTTCCTTGGGACCCTGTCCCGCTCCCCTGGATTGACAGCTGCCGAGGCGCTCCCCGTCTGACATCCCGTGCGCTGCACCAGCACGCCTCCTGCCAGCCACGCGTCTAGACGTGGGTTTGGCTCATGCTCGTCATTCCGTGGCGCCGCCGGCTTCGAAACCGCTGTTTCCAATGGCCACGCTTGTCGACGGCCTTTGTACTGCTTGCACTATTGTATCATCCCGCGCCACGCCCGCTACCAACGCTTGCCGCCTCTTGCTTCGGCAATCTCAAAGCACAGTCAAAGTTTGGGCGCTCAACAGTCCATCTGGCTTCGGATTCAGCGTGTCTGTCTGTCGGAGCTGGTCACCCGAAGGGATCCGCCTGCGCGACGTCGTGATGACTGCCCAACACGACCGTCGATCTTTCTTCGCTTCCACCCAAATGCCCCAGTGCAAAGGCAAGATTGGGCGGCCCGCCGTGTAGGCCCGAAGTCCGATCCTACACAGTAAATCCCGCGCGGGTTTGGTGGTCAAACCCCCATGCAACGCTGATCACCTGCCTGAGCAATATCTGATCTACTGGCCAACCGGTGGTCTGAGCAAACGTCAACTCACCGCGAATTTTAAAAAGTGCAGTAGGCGTAGTAGAGTTTCAGCGCGCAACTACTACTCTCCAATCTGGCCGGTTGGTAGCGGCAACTGCTAATCTTCCTCGTGCCCAAGCCCCACGGAAACATCGAGACTTTGACCAGAGCTTGCTTGGCCGCAACGAGGGCGCGATGATTGTCATGTGTGAATTGCACGCTCGTCCGGCTCAAGCATGCCTGCACCTTCCGACCACATCTCGCAGCACGGCCAACATCGGAGCTGTGGCACTCAAGCTTCCTACGTCGCTATAACGAAACTCTGAGCCAGAGCTCGAATGGGAATGGGGAGTGTCTCGATGAAGTCATCTCCTGCCGGATCCGATCATTCTGAGGCATCTTTCTTTCTGACACGAGTCAAAAATCGCCTACGCTTGCATGGAAGACCCTCTCCATGAAGCTTATCTGCAAAAGCAAGCATACGCGTCCACAGCCGCAGCGTGGGCTTGATAGGTACTTTGCAGATCTACCTGTCTTATCTCGAGCCAGGCGTGTGCAGTCCTGCCCAAGTGGTTCCCTGCCGCTGCTTTCTCCGGCCGCTCCCGGATATACCACCGGCTTTCGAAGCTTGGTATTCATGCCGATCAGTTCGAGGCCCTGGCGGCGCAGTCTTGCATGACTCTGCTCCATGCGGAGAGGATTTTTCTGACACTTCTTGCACCGCCCAGCCTGTAATATCGCAGCTCATGGCTAGACTTTCGCAGCGGAAGCGACCGGCTCCCGCCCGTTGGACCGTTGCGCAGGGTCCCGTATGCCATGCGTGCCATGTTTCTCTGGTAGCTACATGAATCATTTGAACCTTATCTCGGTAGACTCTGGGGTTTTTACCGAAAGAGGTTCGAGGGTTATGGACGGTTCAGTGCGTATATAGAATTGGGCAAATCCAAAGCACATGCTGGTGCCGGAGTAGCGTCTTCTGCCTGGAACTTATCGCCGCCGGCTATCTCGGGACCTGTAGCTTCCGAGGCGTAGTGATTGGTGTGCGATGTGTTTGGACAGAAGTCGTCACGGCGCAAAGTGTTATATTGGTATATTTCCAGATAATACTGGAAATTCGTGCTGCCTTCGACGCGAGCCGGGCATTAAGATGATTTGGTTAATTTTGAAACGAGACAGAGAAGACTAGCGTGAGCCCTGCACTAAGGAGGACTGCTGTTGTTCTCTTCTCAAGGCCATGCTGTTCTTTGAGGGGGGGTTTTTTTTATGCGCAGCAGTGGTCGATCTCGTACCAGTCGTGCGGTTTCCCCGGGTAGAGCGTCCCATGGGCGGGCTCGCTTACCTAGCTCCTTCGCTTTGTCAGCGCCGTCGCTGTCATCCCAGTCGCGTCTACGACCACGTCTCCAGGCGCGACAACTACGCGCATCATGCCCGGCGAGCAGCGCGTCTCGGGGAGAGGCAGTCGGCGGAGCCCAACTTGCACCGTGTGCAATCGCGTTTTCGCTCGCAGCGAACACCTGCAACGTCACCTTCGAACCCGTGCGTCCCTCATCCTCCCCCCGTCCGCGACCCGGCGTCTGAGCCGAGGTTGGATGCAGACACCAAAGAGAAACCCTATGCCTGCCACTGTGGACGCTCGTTCAGCCGACGTGATCTGCTCACTCGCCACGAGCGCATCTACCACGGCGCCTCGTCCCCGGCGGATGCACGTCTCAGACCGCGTCGCTCCTCGTCCGAGACTGCCTCACATCCAACCACGTCCGGACCCCACCGCTCTGCGTCGGCGACAACAACGGCAGACTTCGCAGCGGTCGGCTCTGAAGTCGTATCCGCACATGCTGCCCTCGGGCCATGGAGCGTCGCAACGTCGCAATTCACCTCTGATTTGAATCCACCCGCTTTGGCTCTGCAGGCGCCCCTTCCCGTCGCCCAGCTCCATGGATATGACGGCACCATGCTTGACTTTTCCATGTTCATGAACACCGTGGGGCTCGATTTTGACTTGGGTATCATCTCCGAGCCCCTCTGGAGTACTCAGCACGGCAACGAGTCAGCGGCAGTGGCTGGGCCTATCGGTCCTGGCGATCATCCAGCAGCGGACAAGGTGCGAGACAAGCAACGTCGAATCCCCGACGCTTCTATAGGCGAAGGTGATCAACCCCATTCCCGGCGCACGTTGCTTCTTGACTGACTCTCGCCCCGCGCAGATGACTTCCATGAACTGAAGCCGTTGCTGCATCCGTGGCAAGTGACCGAGGAGCACAGGCGACAGTTTCAGCTTTCACTAGCCCCCTTTGGCGACGTACTAGGGAATTTCACGCTACCATCCAGACTCTCGCTAGCCCGGTGCATCGCTGGCTACGTCGACGGCTTCAGTAATCACCACTCATTCATCCACGTGCCCACCTTCAACGTCGCAGCCCACTCCAGGGCTCCCGATATGGTCCTTGCCGTCCTTGCCATTGGTGCGCAATATAGATACGAAAAGCGGAACTCCTTGATGCTCTACAACGCTGCCAGGTCCATCGTGCTTGAGCGCATTCGCAGAAGGGACCCATGCCCGGAACCGCCCGGCAGCCAAAATGGAGCTAACCATCGGCAAGCGAGTCATCAAACACAGTCTGGACGCATGGACATCGTCCGGACACTTCTGCTCCTGGCAACCTTCTCCACATGGCAAAGAGATCAAGCGCTCGTCCGTGAGTCTTTTGAGTATCAGGGGCTGGTTGCGAGATACATCAGAGAAGACGGGCTGTCTGAGTCGGCACAGGACGACGGAGGCGACTGGCTCGGATGGTCAAGGATCGAAGTCGACCGACGCACGAAGCTCTGTGCATTTGGCCTCCTTAACCTCCAGACCTTAGCATACAATCTCCCCCCTGCGATCCTCAGCAATGAGATCGACCTGCGTTTACCGACTTCGTGCGAAGAGTGGTCTGCTCGTGGACCTTCGGAGTGGCTCAATGCAAGGGAGAAGGCGCCGAAGATAATCCCGTTCAAGGAGGCTCTGGCGGCATTGCTGAGAAGCACCAAGCAGTCTACGACAGAGCCAGCTCTGGTGACGTCTCCAATGGGAAATTTCATATTGGTGCAAGCGTTGTTGCAGCGTATGTACATCACTCACCAACTCTCTGTAGACCCGGAGGAGAAGCCATTCCGTGACCAGGATGTGAGTGATTTCGAGGAAGCGCTCGATCGCTGGAGACACGGATGGCGGAAAGCCCCCGAATCCGTCCTGGACCTGAAGAACTCGAAAGGATCAATGTCGTTTGCCTCAACCGCCCTCCTGGGCCTCGCCCATGTGAGGCTCCATTTCGAACTGGGCCGCCGCCGGCGACTACAGAGCGGGGATCCGGACGTTGTGGCTACGGCAGCCTTCGAGGCGCCCCCGCCACAGCGGTCTCCGCGCTTGCTGCAAGCCCTGCTGCACTCGGCCCACGCGATCAACATCCCCGTCCAGCTGGGTGTTGACTATCTGACCAAGTGCCAGGCCTTCTTCTGGGGCGTCCAGCACTCCCTTTGTAGCTTTGAGTGCGCCGTTTTCCTGAGCAAGTGGCTCTGTACGCTCTCCAGCACCTGCTCCACAGAGCCTCTCACAGGTGCGAATGTTTCTCCCTGCAACCTGCCCCATCCACCTCTTTCCTCTGCACTCGCCCCACTCGCTGACGTTGAGAACAAACAACAGAACTCGAACACCAAGTCATCCGCTGGCTCGATAGCATCGTGCAAGAGGCCAAGACGTCACTCGACGAAGCGGACGAGATCATCTACACAGGCGACGAGCTGACGCCGGACGATCGCTACTCGACGCAAATCAGCATGGATCTGTATCGGCTGAGCATCGCCGTCGTCAGGGTGTTCGCGCACATGTTCAAACGCTGCAACACCACGTGGCCAGTTGTCGAGGTCATCGGGCAGAGCTTGGAGCGGTATGCGGATCTGCTGCACGAGAGGGGTCCAGGAACCCTGGGCTGAGTGACGGCGGTAGGGGTAACGCGAGGAGTATATCGAAAAGAATCCGGCTGGTGAGTTCGTACGGCAAGATCAGGGCGAGCCAACAAAAGAACGGCTGGTACACAAGTGGGTTCTGCAAGCTTTGCAGTCGCCGAAAAAAAGCGACCGAGCGGCTGCCTAGGATCGTTTGGATAGTGCAAGAAGGATCCGACTATAGGGGTTCGGGTTGCTACAGTCGCGAGGAGAACACCTCTTTTTGACTGTGTGGGTGTTTACTCCCCTTATTTGCCCTCGCGGCGGACGCGTGGTCCAGAGTCCGAAAGTCGAAACTTGTTAAGAGTGTATGCGCTTCTTGCCCCTTTTCACACCTCCGCGTAACGCATATGGGGAGCCTTGGTCAAAGTACCCCATGACTACGGAAGACTTGCCGGTAAACAGTCCTCCCGTTATCCAGGTGATGGCAGTTCCACCACTTCCGTTATTTTCGCCCGAATGCTCAGGTATCGGGCGGAGAAAAGCTAATGCCAGTCTCCAAGATCCGAAGCTAGAGTCGATGGTCTGAGGACCAACGTGTAGTGGGAATTCCCCGGCCGGAGAAGCTGGAACGATGCGAGACGATGCGAGACGATGGTATTGGTGGCAACAAAGACTGTTGGCTGGTCGCGATTGCGCTCCTTCGACGGGGGAAAGAACATGTGTTCGGCTTGCCTCTGTTCACCTCGCTCGTTCAGCGAAGAGGACTGTACGCACCGTTTCGCGTTCCCGGATCGCCGCAGCTCGTGCCTCCTTGGCAGGAGCGGCTTGGACGCCATTACCGGATTCCAGTCGAACTCCCTTCGACCGATAGGTCCTCCTGCGCAACAGGTGCCACTCAGCGATGCCTCGAATAGCCCGTTTGCGGGACGACGAGCGGGCCGTTGGCGGGAACTGTAATGGCGTGCAGCCCAGGATTGCAGTCTGCATGGATCGACAACGTGCGACGGGAGGGGCTGAAAAACAAGGAGGAGTCAGAAGTCTCCTGTACAATCAGTGAAGGTGGTTTGGTGCTGCTTAAGGATCGAAGTAAGACCCCTCTCGCTGCCTACGTGCGATCATGGCGGGACCACAGCTACTTTCTGGATTTGAAACCAACACACTCGGAACCACTTGCTACGTTGCAGAAGACTAAGAGTGACTGGGGCCGAAGCAAAACGTTCATCTCGCGAGCGATCGGTCGGCGGCGGCCCACAATAGGAGGAATATGGTGGGGGCCGAAAGCTTCACCTCTGGCACTCGCTCCTTTTGCCTCTGATCTCGACGCAGCGCCCAGGATGAGCAGTGACTTGTGGAGCTGAAGGAGCTGTCGAATGCGGTCATATCAATAGATCCGCGGATCATTCGCTTAGGTCCACAACGGTTCGTGATTTGGTCCTCTGGGCGACACGCCGGTCCCTGTGGATTCGCAGAGACTTGACTATGACGGGACAGGGCCTGCTCGATCGTGGAAGCAAGACGTTGTCGGCGGCAAAGTTAAATGACCTGATTCGTGCAGGAAAACATTTCCGACAGGTAAGTTTAGACGCTGACGACAAGGTGTACCTAGATTCGGCCCGACGATCTGACCCCCGGATCCTTCGCCCTCACCAAAGGTACGCGTTGCGCGGTTGCCACCAGCGGCTCAACTGATGGAGAATGGAATGGGAGCATAGCCATGTCCGGGTGCGTTGGGGCACTGGGTTCTCAGGCATGCTGCCGGGAAAGCGTGCTCTTGAAGACTGCGCGTTGCTCACATGCGACTGTCCAGGGGATCGGCGCGGTGGAGCAGGAGTTGCGCATCAAGGCACATCCCCCAGATTGATGTGCCGGGGAGCTCGACTTGGCTGGCGCTGTTGTCAAGCAACCCCGCAAATGGCCTTCGTCATAGGCCCGCGGAGACGGGCACGCCTCCACGGCTTGGCCACATCCGGGCTCGCACTGCTCTCCTTCGCCAATTTTTCCGCACAAGTCGGTACCCAAACTATCCGGATCCTGCTCCTATTGATTGGACTCGCACATGGGCCCTGCAGATCGCAGCGTGGCTCGGTCTTGCAGGGATACAGACAGTCATCCGCCAGCTCAGCATTGCCCATACGCAGTTAATCGCCGCCTCCCCTTGCGGCTCTCTGTACGGCCAAACCCGCCAAGGCGGCCAGTCGGCATATATACATGCAGCCTCGTTTATGCGAGCTATGTACAAAGGTTTTGTCCCGTTTCTCTCTCACACTCTCTTCCGGTCCCTTGCCTTTACTTCCCTCATTTCGCCATGTCAACAGGCCCGGCCTCCGATGCGGTGTCCGGCACCCAAAGCAAGACGGGCGATGCCGCCCAGACAACCTTTGCCATGTCACTGGTCATGATCGCGTTCCTGGCCATTGCTTTGTTCAACGCGGCAGAACTCGCCGTCCTGGTTCTGATCACGTTCAAACGGTACAGCGGGCTCTATTTCTGGAGCGTCCTGGTGGCAGCCGGTGGAATCCCCATATACTGTCTTGGCTTCACGCTCAAGTTCTTCGTGACAGACGTCCCGAACATGAACTACATCGGGCTGGCCTTTGTCATTGTGGGGTGGGTCCCTATGGTCACAGGGCAGTCGCTGGCGCTGTACTCGCGGCTCAACCTGGTGGTGCACGACCATCGGAAGCTACGCTGGGTGCTTTGGATGATCATCGTCAACGGCTGCGTCTTCCACGGGGCGACGACGGGGCTGGCATTCTCGGCCGAGGGCTCGACGCGAATGGCCAACATCTACTCGGCGTACGAGAAGGCGGAGCTGACTGCGTTCGCGGTGCAGGAGTGCATCATCTCGGGGCTGTACATCTACGAGACGTGGAAGATCCTGCGGCCGACGACGGCGGCGCAGGGCAAACGCATCACGGCGGTGCGGCGCAACCTCATCTGCGTCAACATCATCGTCATCCTGCTCGACGTGGCGCTCATCGGCATCGAGCTGGCCAACCAGTACAAGCTGCAGACGACGCTCAAGGCGTTTGTGTACAGCGTCAAGCTGGGGCTTGAGTTCAGCGTGCTCAACACGCTACTACGTGCCATCCAGGGCCATTCCTCCTCCTCGTACGACAACGAAAACACGGGTTCCGCCAACGCAGGCTTCCGCTCCGGCGCCCCCGGCACCTCGCACGGCGGAGTCGATACGTTTCGCGGCACGACCAAGACACGGGTCGGCCACTCGGAGCACGCGACCACCATCTCGAACGTCGGCAAGAGTGACGGGCGCACTGGGGCGTGGGAGATGAACGACATGCACAACATCATGAAGACGACCGAGGTCTACGTCGACTCCAGCGCCGGCTGCGCGGCCGACGAGGACGCGGAGTCGGGAAGCTCCAAGGACGGCCGCCGCGCCGGGTCGAAGACGTCGTCGGAGATACAGTTGACGGGCAACAACCCGTACTATCCGGGGGGAGGGGATTGAGTGGTCCATACAATAGATACCCCGTGTACACTACCAGTTTTTCTTTGTTTGATACCATGGATGCCCAAGAGGGCCAAGGCCTCGGGGACAGACTAGATGTTCGGTCGAAATCGAGAACTCACTTTGACTCTATCTCCACTACCTTGTTTCCGACACAGCAACCCCGTGTTGGTGTCACGTCACGTGCTTTGATCTGCTAGCGGCCCTGAAAAGGCAGGAGGCGCTAGAGAGAGCTGCCATCCGCCGGGCCCGCTCTTGCCGTTTCTGGCAACATCAACCAAGGTACGCAGTGGGCCGGACAGAGGAAAGCGAGTCAGAAAAATCTCGAGGGCAGAGGGACTCTTCACCATCATCATCACAGCATGGCGGCACATAGCTATGCGAGATTTGACCCCAAGCGGCCGTTTCAGAAGACGACGGCAAGTCTAGACGACGCTCGGCATATATAACGCATGAAACGGAGATTCCGTGAAGTCTTGACCGGCCGCGTCAGGCAGCGACTTGGGTTTCGAACTGGCGAGGCAGGTTCGCGACCGAGGCCAAACAGTCCATGTGCGAGAATAGACTGGCAGTGCTATTGCCGGAGCAGCGGAGCGAGGCAGCCGTTTCAAAACGAGCCTGTCGGCGCCGTCCTGGATCAACAGCGTCGCCGTGCGCCCGGGGGGTGAAACTGCGTCAGCCAGGCGCAAATTGACGCGCCCACTGCCTCAATCAGCCCTACCGTCCCCAGGAAATATGAACCGCTGTTGCGCCAACCACCCTCTGCTCGAGAGAATGTGAGAACCGCGCCGGTCGCCCCACACGACACTTCATCTTCCCCACAGCCCGCTGCCGTTTAAAAGAACAATGCGCCCCCGTTTCCCCTTGCTCGCCACGCCCAGCTCCTGTCGCTCCTGATGCCCTTCTGCACCTTCCCAAAACGCCGCGGCGACATGCTGGTCGCCGTCGCCAGCGCTCCCCGCGCCTCGCCGCTGCCCACCAGACCGCACAAGACCTGGTCCTTCCTGGGCCTCCCCGGCTGCGACACCCCGCCGCCCGAGGACCTGCTGAGGCAATTCTTCCACACCCAGCACGGCGCCGCCAACCCCTACACGGCCGACGGACAGGAAGAAGAAGATGAAGAATCCGACCTCTCCAGCCTGCAAGACGACGGCTTCTCCTCCGCCTCCAGCGACGAGGAAGTCGAATTAGAAAAGCCGCGCCGCATCTCAATCGAAGCCCAGCTGTTCCCCGCGCCTCTCCCGATCCCGACGCTCACGCTGAAATCCAACCGCACGCCGCCGCCGCCGCCGTCGCAGCAGCCACCCCCAGCAGCACCCCCAGCAGCAGCAGTAGCACCATCATCATCAGCACTCTCCGCCGCCGCCGCCGCCAGCTCATCTCTGATGATCAACAGCCAACGCCGCCGCAGCAGCACCAGCACCAACGGCGACCACCACCCGCACTTCCTCCACCCCACCATCCCCATCCCTGTCGATCACCAGCTCATGCGGGCCCTCGCCCACCGGCACCATCGGCGCCGGTCCCGCCGCCGCCAGCCTTCGCTCGTCGGCCAGTCGACGGCGCTCACGGGCCCGACCCAGCCGCTTCCTCACCCGGCTCGGCCGTCGTGGCAGCAGCTGCAGCAGCAGCAGCAGCGGCGGCGGCGGGAGTTTGCTCACGGTGTCGACAACCACTACTACTAGTGACGATGCGCAGCGACGCGCGACGCGCGACGCGCTCTATCTCTCTCTCTCTCTCTCTCTCATTTTTCAGCAACGAGCGAGAAGCTGCCCTTGTCGCGCGATGTTTCTGAGAGAAGACTGTAGTAGTAGTGAAAAGTGGTTTTTTTTCTTTCGTTCTACCGAATTCGTGTGTTTATCTGGTCTTTTACTACGGCGGTCCCATACCTAGTGCAGGGAGTGGGCCGCACGAAAGGAAAAAGAGAACAGGAAAAAAGGAGAAGGGTGGATGTCGCTGTGCGACGATTGAACGAACGAGGATCAGTTGACTGACGAGCGCGATGTTCCACCGGCATTGTGTCGTTCCCGGCTTGCAAAAGGAAAATCCAAGGATGGACGCTGTTTCTTTTTTTTTTTCGGCCGCCGAGAGAGGGGAAGAGGAATTGGGCGTCATTTCGGGGGGGCGTGTAGCATTGCGGCGTTTCACGGAAAGTCTATTCGTATCATCGGCTCGGATGGGGGAGGGAAACAAAAGTGGCGTTTCGAAATCCCTTTGATTCTTTTTTTTTTTGCTTTTTTACTTTGCGGTTCAGATGATGGTTCATGTAGATGTTTTTATATATGATCAGCACCTCCCGACACAAGACTGGCCGCCACCCCTCCACCCGCGCCAGCCCTTTCATTATTATATATACAAATATTTGTCGGGCGCCATGATTGAGAAACTGAACGGGCCGCCAATCCTCACATGCTCATTAAAGTCGGTGACAACACAACACAGAAAGCCTGCAGCATCAGCCTCACCGCCCCAGACAATACAAATCATACAAGATCCAACATGAAAATAACACCCGACGGAGGAGGCACAAATGTGTGTAGATTCGGTAATTTCGTCCATAGGTTTGAACGGATGTACAGTGTTTCCGTACAAATACATGGTATTACATGGTGGTGGACATTCGATGTCCAGTCTGCAAGAAGAAGTCCAATCTTCCGGCCGGAGTCTTGTGAATGTGAATCGGGTTCCCAAAAACAAGACCGATCCGGTGGGAGGGGAATGCGCAAGACGAGGCATTCCAGCGTGGAATGCTCCGTCAAAGGACGTTTGGCGCGCCGGGGATGAGCCAAAAGGGAGAAGGCCGAAGATCGAGATGGAGAAGGAATTGAGGAGAAAAGCGCGTCGATTAGATTGCCCAGTCGTCCTTCAGCATGGAGATCCAAGTCTTGTAGTGGACTTGTTCGCCTTCGAGGAGAACGTGGTCCTTGGGTAGCTCGTGCGGCGCGGGTCCACTCGTGCGGAAGAAGTCGTGGATCGGGCTGCAGACGCGCACCTTCAGAGTCGTGTCTTCCAGAGACTTGTGGCAGGAATCGCAAAGGTCGACCTTGCAGTACCTGCAGGTTTGGAAGTGGCCCCAGGAGAGCTCGTTGTCGCAAGTCTCGCACGCGCCGTACGTCTGCGCCTTGTTGGCAGCGCTGCCGTCGCCGTCGCCATCCTTCTCGAGGCCGACTGCGTAGTGGTGCTGGAGGAACAGCGACATGGCTCTCGTCGCGCTCTCGTCGCCTTCCACGTGGCCTTCCCAGTTGTCGGCGGCGGTCATGAGCGTCTCGGCCAGGAGCAGGAAACCGCTCTCGGCATTGGACGAGGCCTTGCTCTCCAACTTTCCGATGGCGCACTTGGCGTTGAATCGGAAGTTCTCCAATGCCCTGTACGAGTCTTCGTCGTGCATCTGATGCCAGGCCGTAAGCATTAATGATGAGCAGTGGGCGTACCACCACATGGTCGTAACGGGGTCGGCGCCCCTTCCGGCAGCCTCTTCGAGCTTCTTCGCGTGCTTGGAGGGATCCTCGCCGGCAATATGAGCTTCCAGAGCCTTGGTAAAGTATATGTTACAGAGTGACCTTGTCGCATTTGTCCTCGCGCGGTAGACGAACTTGTCGCTGTCGCCGTTGGCCGTGTCGCCGAGGACCTTCCTCCAGAGCTTGATGGCCTCCTTGTCCTTGTGGTCTTCCCAGTAGAAGTGAGCCAGCTGCTCCCGCAGGATGGGCATGAAAACGCGGCCCTCGGTCAGCTCGGCTTCGCTCAGGCAATGCTCCAACATGCGAGTCATGATGACCCTGGACAACTTGGCAGCAGAATCGTCTCCATCGGCGGTGGGCTTGGGGAGATACTTCTGGACGATCTTCCAATCGGACCTTCCGTTGATGATGTAGGACTCAATGACTCTCTGGAGGATGTTGCCCTGCTTGTTGTGGGGGAACAGCCGGGGCATGGAAACCTTCTGGTCCGAGCCATTCGGAATGACGGAATCTTCTCTGGTGATTCCCGGCTCTGGGCTGTCGGTGGTGTGGGACGACGCGTCATCTTCGTCGTCGGCGTCGGCGTCGGCGTCGTCGTCGGTCACTGTGCCGGAGTGAGTTTCGGAATGCGTGTCTTCGTCCTTGGTCAAGACCACGGGAGGGTCGACTGGAACAACCTCGCGCGACTCAACGATGGATTCTTCGGCGGCAGTGTTGTCCTCGTCCTCGGCCTCGGCCTCGGTGGCGGTGATTCCAGATGTCGAGAAGGCCGAGTGCTCCTGCTCCTGCTCCTGCTCATACTCTTGCTCCTTGATAGTAATAGCGTCGTCTTGGGTCGACGGGGTCTCATCGAGAGGGGCAACGGGGATTTCGGCCGGCGAAACCTCCTCCGTGACGCTCGCCGGGACGTCGGGCGTCTCTTCAACGGCTTCCTTCTCTGCGACAGCGACGGGCTCCTCTGCAGGCGAGTGGTCCTCTACCGGTTCGGAGGCCGCTGACACCGGGGCAGCATCATCAACGGGCTCGGCAGGCTCGGCAGACTCGTCCTCAGAGACTGGTGACTTGGTCCGCGACTCCGACTTCTCTGGGACGGCCGGGATCTCGACAGACAGCGGATTCTCTTCGGGCTTCTCCTCGGCCGGAGTGAAGAAGGCCTCGGCGAGAGACTCGATGTCTTCATCAGCGACGGCGGCGGGGGGCGCAGGCGCCTCTTGGACGGCTGGCGCAGCAGTGGCCTCGGCAACGATGGCAGATCCTTGGTCTTCAACAACAGCAACAGGCTGCTCGACGGGAGCCTCGGGCGTCTTCTCCACCGAGGAGGCAGCGGGGGCCTCGGCAGGCGGCAGGCCGTCGGCGGCCAGCTCCTTCTCGGCGGCGCTCTCGGTGGCCTCGACGGCAGGACCCGCGGCGACTAAATCCTCCTTTCCGGCGGGAGCATCAGCACGTGCCGGGTGTGCCTGATCCTTCGCAACGTCGTCGGCGGCGGCGGTGGGAGCAGGCGTTTCAGCTTGCTGGTCCTCCTCTTTGATCCCTTCCGGTTCGGTCGTGGAAGCATCCGGCTTTTCGGCGGCTAAATGGTCCTCTGTGGCCTCGTGCTCGCTTGTCGGAATGGATGCACCCTTCTCGCTGGCCTCCGCGCTCGCCTCGGCGGCCTCGCCGTCGCCCTTCTGCTGGTCCTTCGCAGCCCTCGTGTCCTTCGTGGCCTTCCCACCCGACACCACGCCCGCTCGGTCGACTTTCTCGGCCACCTGCTTCGCCGGCTTCACCGGCAGCTCTGTCTCGGCCTCGTCCTTGGGCCCGCAGCAGAAGAACCGCCGCATGCCTCGGCGCTTGGGCGGCATTTTGGTCCACGGCAAGATTCAGGAAGTTGGGGTAGCAGTAGGTACCACGACAGGGGGACGGGGGACTGCGCCGTTTTTCAACCTCTTGGATTGCGGGCAGCGCTTTGGTCGCGCCCTGTCCGACTGATGGCAATATAAACGCCCCACCACGCCTCCGCTTCGTAAGCTCAGCCGCCGCCGCCGTGGCAGAGTCTCGAGAGAATTCTCAGAAGCGGTGTGCTTGGTTGTGTAGATCCGGGTACCTGAATCGGTTCCGCCTAAAACTCTGCTCCCGCGCTCCAATGACGAGTATGCGGGAGGGGTTGGTGGCTTCGGCCCGGCGTCCCAGCGCTTCTGGCTGCCTCGATTGCGACGTCGGCCCACGCAAACCAGGGGGGCACGGCGCCGCCGGTAATGGTACAAGCGAGCAACGCCAATGAGGTCGCCGCGACAATGGCAGGTTGGACCCTTCTGCGGTAGTTCCGTTGCCAAACTCGACTTAGTCAGCCTGGTGATTGGTCCAACTCTCCGCTTGGGCACTGCCTCTCTGGTCACCGGTCAGTGTTCGGGCCCGGGCAATCGCAATACTGGGCTGATTGCAAAGGAGGCTGTCTTGTGACTGCCGGCACAGACGGACCAGACGACCTGCGGCGCGACCTGTACGGAGTACTCACAATGGCTTGCGGCGTCTGCGGCCCGGCGTCCGGGCAGTGCGGGCAGTGCGGGCAGTGCGGGAGCTGCGGCGGCAGGAAGGCAGAGAAGAGAGGGCAAAGTCAAGAATTGCACGTCGGAAACTGAGGTAGGTGGTGAAGATTCTACGTCAAGGAGGATAAATACAAGTAATATGTGCCTCGTCATTAATTGTTTCAATGTTGTCTTAAGGGGTCTCCGTCATCCAATTCGTGAAGGTGCTCTCGTTTCAGGTCGTAATATCGTCGGCCATCATCTTATTATCTTTGCAATGCAGGGCTGAACATGAGGTCATGAAGGGGATTGCTGTTTTCCGCTCCGATCATCCGTTCGCAGCCAGGATCGCAACCTTAGATCCAATTGCGCCGAAGCCTGAGTTTGAATTCCGACCCTGGCGCCGCTGTTTGCGATCGCTGGCCGGAGAAGGGGGGGAGGTGGAATGAGGCTTCGGCACGCGACACCCTCCTGAAGGCAGATGATATGTGTCCTCACGCGGGGGGCCGAACGTTCCAGAAAGCGTCGGGTGCTCGAGGGAAGCCCGAGCGACCAGGAAATGAACACGCTCCGGATTGCGTGCAGCGGGCGGACCCGCTGGCGCGCTGCGGGTGCTGCGCATTGGTATGTCGGCAGTCGGATGGCCCACCCGGCCATCATCTCCTGGCAGCCGCCTCACTTTGGGGGGGCCAGCCCTCAGATGAAGTGCTTCGCCAGGCTTGCGAGGCTCATCAAGCTGCCCAGGTTCAGGCCATCACTGCCTCTCCCGTAGTCATCGCCGTAGCCGGAGCTACCGTAATATCCGCCGCCATAGCTCCTTGAGCCGTGGCTGCTGTAGCTCCCTCCCATCGAGGCACCGCCAAGCGCGCTATTCAGCGCGCGCGGCAAGCTGATGCCAAACTGGCGCAGGACGCCGTGCAAAGCGCCGCTGCTCAACAAGGGCATGACGACCATGAAGAACAACTTGGCCGGATGGCGGCGCGCATAGTCGTACAGTTCGCGCAAGAGCTGCTTAAGCTTGTAGAGCAGGCGGTTGATGTAGCCGTCGCGCGGGCGGCGCTTGTAGTATGAATGCGACGAGTAGGTGCTGGCGGGACGGCCCCAGTTGGACTTGGAGGACGAGTAGTAGCCGCCGCCGCCGGAGCTGTAGGGCGAGCGCGACGGGCCAAACCAACCCATTGTCGGGGGGCGCTGCTTCTGCTGGGTCGGGTAGTGGTAGAAGGTCGAGGTCGATCGTACGTCGCTGAAGGCGTGGCGGCTCAGCGGCGTGTGCAGATAGTCGTTGCGACGGTGCTTGCGCGCGATTCCTCGAGGGCGTGAGACAAGCATTGAGGGTGATCGGGGCGACAGAGCGAACAATACCTATACGGGCGGAGCTGCGGAGAGCAATGTGCGCCTGGAGCACCGAGAGCGTGCGCAGTCTTGTACAATAAGGCGGAGGCGGCTAGGTGCAGCGAGTGACGGACCGAAACGGGACGCACAGGTTTTGCGCGGCAAGTGGGGGGGTGTTTGCTGTCAGTGCGGCGACGTGCAGCGACCGGTCAAATGGTTTGGGCGGCACGCGCAGGAGTCGAGGGCTGGTGGTAAGGGATGGTCGCGCAGGAAGAAGCGTGTTGTTGGTGCATTGGGCCGGCGCTGTGTGAGCTGATGGCGCCTGCCACCTGCGAACGGCGCAGATCGCAGCTGCACGCCTTCTCCGAAGTCAATCATGCCTCCGCCCAAGATCCGACAAATCGTCGATCAGCTGCCCTATCCACTGGCCTGCCGGCGCCGGCGCCGGTCTCGAACCCGAACTGCGCGGAAAGCGCGTGGAGCTGCTGTGGTGCACTCCACCGCGCGGCCAGGAGCCCGTGTCTAAGCTCTTGCACCAGCCAGGATCGCACCGTCTCAGGCCATTAAAGTTGGGTAAGATGCCGGACGGAGGTTGATCTCGCCGGGCTCGTGCGCCGCGCTGGGGGCTCTGGACCGCCTGGACGGATGTCCTGGCCCGGCCATGGCGCGCCATGGCAATGGGGCCTTTCCCGCTGGCGCGGTGCGCGGGTGGACTGTCAAATCGTCGCCAGAGCCGCGGCAGCCTGAAGAGTCATCGTGGTGGAGCAGTCTCTGCCCACCTGCAGTGTCTTGGCTCCTTCGTGTGGAACGAGGTGCGGCCTGAGCAATCCGCTCTGCGCGGCATGGGCTGTGCGGTTCCTGGTGCGGTGATTTCCAGCAGATTTCATGCCCATGAGGATGAAATGAGGTTGATGCGTCGTGTCACAAGTACCGCAATAAACGCCTCTGATATACCTGGTCACAGTGGGTTGCAGAAAACCTGTGCCCGCTTACGTACACAGTAGGCAGGCAAAGGCAACTATCCGGGCCCAGGTGTGGAACGGCCTTCCTTCGTGAGCAACTGAATAAACGTAACGTGTTTACAACATTATTGAGACGTCGGATTCCGCTCCACGGATGTGCAAGTGGGGGAGGGGCTTGAATCATTCTGTGGTGCACGTGAGGGAACGGAGCGGACCCTGATCAGCCACTTCGTGTGGCGGTGAATAGTGCTACGTCATGGGTAGGCGAGGTGTCCAGACAGCCCAGTTTCATCGCTCTCCCACTCTCTCTAGCCAGACTTTCCTCTCCGTCCCCAGCAAACGACACCTCGCATACTCTCAGAGCTTCGATCAAAGTCAGATACCTGTTGCTGCTTCACAACAATGTCCAGTACGCCAAAATCCCCCGTCCATATGCAGTGACGCAAAGCTAACATCCCGCAGCTCCAGACTACTGTGCGTGCCGATCAAGTCTTACAGACCCCCAGCCTGCCTAACGCTTCTGTATGCAGACAAAATCCTCGACATCTCGCCAAAAGCGACCCAGCAACAGATCCGGGATGCATACAAGAAAGCCGCTTTGAAGCACCACCCCGACCGTGTCCCCGCAGACTCCCCTGAGCGCGCCACACGGACCAAACGTTTCCAGCAGATCAACGACGCCTACTACGCGCTGTGCGATCCAACCCGCCGTCGCGAGTATGATGCTGCGCGGACCTACAACAACTACACCGGAGGGTTCGATGACGATGAACCAGAGGAGGAGATCCCCCAGCCTCAGGCGGGCCAGCAGGGCAGCATGCCTGGCGGCTTCCCCTGGTCGTCGTTCTTTGGAGGCAATTCAGGCAACAATGGCGGAGGCTCGGCCAGCGAGCACGAGCGCTTCAGTAACGAGCAGTTCGGCAGCGCTTTTGAGGAGATGCTGCGCGAGGAAGGCTTGGCCGAGGGCGAGCAGGCGCAGCCGAACGGCAGATTCTGGAGTCTCGTCGGCGGACTGAGCGGCGGCGCCATGGGCTTCATCATCGCAAACTTCCCGGGAGCAGTTGCGGGCGCAGTTGCGGGGAACAGGCTGGGCGCGGTGCGAGACACTCGGGGAAAGAGCGTGTATGCGGTTTTCCAGGAGCTGCCGCAGGGCGACAAAGCTCGGCTGCTCAGCGACCTGGCGACCAAGGTGTTTGCGCATGCAGTGAGCGCTTGAAACAGCATGAGACGGCACACGGCGGAGGAGGGGGTGAAACGGCGATGACGATCCTGTAACGATTGCGATATCCCTTGGATTAGTGCTTTTTTTCTTTTTCTGTTTGGCGTTGTTGGTTCTGAGCCAAGTGGATTAGATGTGGCTTTATTCACGTGTGTTCATACTGCAGCACTGCGATCTGCTTAGCTAGGCAATAACAGCGCCTGCTTCCCCCCGAATCCCAAGCTACGTTCGGGAAGGGCGAGAGAAGGACGGTGAAGGACGGTTCAGAACGCCGGCCTTGTGCTCGCACAGGGGTGCCACAGCAGGTTGTGATAGAAGACTCGGGCCCCGAAGGGCTGCCGAGGATCCTTGCTGATCTGATCGAGTGTCGCGCAGCGGGCTCCCGTAAAATGTTTCAGGCAAGCCGAGTGGTCCGGGCCGACGACGCGCCGGGGGGTTTTAGCGATGACGATAGTGCTCGCCCAACCTTCTGCTCGTCTTCCAGCGCTCACTCCACAAGCTCGCTTCTCCGGCCTTTGCTTGAGCAAAGACGCCCAAGGGGCCCTTCGTCGCTGCTGACACATTTCGCCGCGCTTTGTCCGAGTGCCCCGCCGATTTCATCACCCGCAACACACAAACCCGAGCTCCCTCTTGCACCTGACGTGCGGCTCGTTTTCTCTCACTAACGCTGCTCTGTGGCCCGCTTGCTCCGCCCGCGCTCTCCACCACCCCATTCTAGCAGTTCGCAACCATGTCGAACAAGACGCGCGTGGCGTACATGTACGACCCGGACATAGGCTGCTACGATTATGAGCCAGGCCACTGCATGAAGCCCTTCCGTATCCGCATGACCCACGACCTGGTCATGTCTTACGGTCTCTACAGGAACATGGAGGTCTACGTGCGTCGGCCTTGTTCCTTGCTGCATCCCCCGCTAACCCGGCTGTCTCGCAGCGCGCAAAGCCCGCTACCGCCCTGGAGATGACCCAATTCCACACCGACGAGTACATAGAGTTTCTTCAGCGCATCACCCCCGACTCCATTGGCGGCTGCCAGCAAGAGGCCTTGAAGTACGACATCAGCGGCGACTGCCCCGTGTTCGACGGCTTGTTTGAGTATTGCTCCATCAGTGCCGGTGGCTCAATGGAAGGCGCCGCGCGGCTCAATCGTGGCCGCTGTGACATTGCAGTGAACTGGGCCGGCGGCCTGCACCACGCGAAAAAGGGCCAAGCCGGTGGCTTCTGTTATGTCAATGGTATGCTTTCGCTCTGCTCGCCATGCCTTGCACGTGGCTAACGGCTGCAGATATCGTCCTGGCTACCTTGGAACTCCTGCGCGTGTACCAGCGCGTGCTCTACATTGACATCGACATCCACCATGGAGACGGAGTGGAAGAGGCCTTCTACACCACTGACCGCGTTATGACGTGCTCTTTCCACAAGTTTGGCGAGTTCTACCCCGGAACCGGCCACTTGCTGGATATCGGCATCGGAAAGGGCAAGAAATATGCAGTGAACGTGCCTCTCCGCGACGGCATAACCGATGAGGCGTATCGAGGAATTTTCGAGGCGGTTATTTCCGATATCATGAAGTGCTTTCGGCCCGAAGCCGTCGTTTTACAGTGTGGTGCCGACAGTCTGTCTGGAGATCGGCTTGGGAGCTTCAATCTGTCCATGGAGGGACACGCCAACTGCGTCAAGTTTGTCAAGAGCTTTGGACTGCCAACCATGATGGTTGGAGGAGGCGGTTACAGCATCCGTAACGTAGCTCGCACGTGGGCATATGAGACGGGGCAGGCAGTTGGAGAACCGACTCCGAAGGTCCTGCCGTTCAGTGATTACTACGAAGTGAGTTCTCGAGAAAAGCTCAGAGAGGCTCTTGCTTACTATGATCAAGTACTACTGCCCGGAGTATCTTCTGGATGTACCCCCTTCGAACATGTCCAACGACAACACTCCAGAGTATCTGGAAAAGATCCGTTCCACAATTGCCGAGCGCCTGCGCCAACTACCATTCGCGCCATCGGTTCAGATGCAAGACGTCCCCCGTCAGGGGCTGGGGAGCTCCGAAGAGGACGACGACATACTGGCAGACATAGATGCCGATGAGAACATGGATGTTCGCATGACGGAGCTCCAGGAGGACAGAGGCATTGCCAACGACGCGGAATATTATGACAGCGATGCGGAAGATGAAAGGAACAAGCACCTTGCCACCAACCCCGCGGAGGCCGAGGCACTGGATGAAGACATGGCTGACGCGGAGGACCACGAGTCTGGTGAGGATGAGAAGAAGGAGGAAGCTGGCGAGAAGACGGCAGTTCCCAGCGAGGAAGCAGAGGAGGCGGACCAGGCCATCAACGGGGCTACTGTCGTACGTCCAAGCGAGACGTCTGCTGTGGTGCTGGATCAGGCAAGTGCCGAAGAATTATCGATTCTCCCTGGCACTGGCAACACGGCAACACCTCCGAGGAGCCCTGGACCAGAAGAGGCCACGACCGCGCAAGAGAGTACAGTAACAGAGAGCACCACTGGCAATGCGGACACGATGACAGGAGAGGCGACGGAGGCAACGGCAACAGCGAGCTTGTCAAGTGAAGCGGCCGAGCCCACGACGGAAACAGCGGCTCCTCGGTCACCGAGCGGCACACCCCCGCTAGCGGCTGAGTAGTGGGGACGAGGGTGCCGAGGGGCGTTCATTTATTTACTTGTTACATCTGCACGGCAATGGCGTTGGGCAAATTGGCCTGTTGGTTCTCAGGGATGCATAGTTGAGGCGTTGGTGGGTAGGGTAGGCGTGCAGCGGCAAGACATGATTTTGTCATGGTTCGATTTCTGCCGTTAATTAGCGTTGCCGGCCACGACCACGAGACAGGGAGCGATATATACATACACTTAGTGAAACAAACAGCTTCTGCAACGGAGTACAGGGTGAGGTGCAGCGCGCTTCTCCAGATGGGGAAAGGGCCGGGGAAGGGCTTGGCGGGTGGATTTGCCGGATCAACTGGTCGGGCCGCGGGCGTGGCAGGCGCGGTCTGGGGATGGCGGCGGCGCGGTGTCAGATGGTCGAGCTCCGCGAATCTTGCATTCCTGTTCCTCCCATTCCAGCCCGCAGCATTGTCGCGCGCCGCGCCCATCGCACCATTCGCATCGCTGCACCACGAAGCCATGGTCCCGTGATTTGTACCACTGACCCTCGCCCAGCTCTCAAATCGCAACTTTGCCGAACCAAGGAGCTCTGGGAAGCTCAGCGCCTGAAACCCATCATGTCACAACCCTCCACCACGCCAGCGCCGCGCGCCGACGAGCCCGATCCCAGAAACAGCCTCCGCCACGTCCTCGCCGCCGACTCTCCCAACCAAGACATGCCCGACGCCCCGACGCCCGTCAAGACCGAAGCTGGCCAGCCGCCTGCCCAGGACGACCCCGACTCCACCGACGACCCCAAGTCGAAGCCCGCCGACGAGCAGCCCATGTATACTGCGACCACCACCACCACCCGCCGCAATGCCAACGGCAGCGTGTCCTCTGTGTATTCGGGCAACAAGATCCGCCACCTGAAGAAGGAAGATGGCGTGCCGCTGTGGCGCAAGGACATCCAATACGACTTCCTGCGCAACGTCTTCGATGACCAGACTCGCGTCTTCCACAAGGTCTCCGACGGCACCGACGGCCACACCTTCGCCGACATATACCTCGATGCCATGGCCAAGAGCAGCAAATGCAGCAAGATTCTCAAGGACAAGCTGTTGACGGAGCGCGCTGCCGCTATCAACATGGCAATGGTGTGCTTGTTGGTCAATGTCGGCCGCATGAACACCACACTGAACTGTAGGTGCCAGTGCAAAGAATCCATTGGACATGCTAACACTCACTAGTCTTCCCCGAGATGCGCGCCCAGCTCCGAACCTATCACTCGATCCCCTCGCTCCAAGCTCATCAAGACCCCAATGCCTACAAGCAATTGCAGGACGCCCCTCGTCTCAAGTCCATCCTCAAGGGAGCGACCGAGGATACACAGCAGCCCAGCACTATCGAAGAGATCAAGAACGCCTCTGTACCGCGCACGAACCCCGTCAACCTCATCTTCGTCCTCGCACAATACGCCCCCAAGATATCCGAGCTACACTTTTTTCCTCCTCGAGACTTTTTCGACCTGGTCATGCGAAGCGCTTTGAGCTCCGAGAGTCGCGCAAAGGCCTTCCTGTGGCTGATGTGGTGGTATCTGGAAAGCGACTTTACCGAGCACGACGCGATGCATAATCCATTCGGCCAAGGCCAGCCAGGAACCTCTGGGGATGCTACTGGTGGAATGCCCATCAAGACACCGCCCTTTAAGCATCTTACAGAGGAGGAAGCGGCGCTGGAGAACGTGGATACGGAGGAAGAGAAGGTGTTTGGGGAGGAAAAGCGGAAAGAGCGGATAACCATCCTGGCCACCGACATGGCCCCTGTGGTGACCGGACCCAAGCGTGGAATCAAAAAGGGATTCACCAATAATCCGGTCTTTTCTGTCGCATCTGATGACGGGTCAATGACGCCAGGCAGGGATCATCAATCCCCCGGGCCTGCATCGTTTCGATCGAGTGGCCGTGCGAAGGCGCCCCTCAAGGCGCTGCAAGCCGACTACGGATCTGACACTGATCGTACTCGATCAGCTAGCCCTCCCAGCGTTGCAGGATATCCACCAAGGATTACTCCCAACATGCGCATCAACAACTTGCTGAACGACGATGGACCATCTACCCCACAACCTCCTCAAGGCAAAGGCCCTGGCCGGGGGAATTGGGGACCACGCAGCAAAGGCACCCCCTCAAGTGTGGGCGGCAGTGCACGCCATCCTTTCAAAGCACATCTTGACACTGCCTCCCCTTCTGTGGCCCTGGGCGGTGCTGGGCCTCATGGCTTTTACCTTCCCCTGAACGGTACGGATCCCAGTGTCAACCGCAAGCGACCTCCCACAGCGCACCAGATGGCAGTGGAGCAACACCGCAAGAAGCAAGTCGACTACATCCTCGACCGCAAACTCCGCACCCAGCATCGTGAAGCCGAGCGCCGACGCAAGCGCGAAGGCACCTTCTCACGAGCGTGGAAGCGGCTCAAGCTGATGCCAGACGGCTACGACAGCGAGGAGGAATTCTACGCGGCGGCAGCGCTGGCGGCGGAGAACGGCGTGCTCGAACACTCGCCGGTGCGCAGGCCGATGCTCGAGGCGACGAGGCTCGCGGGGCTGACGCCCATCGTCGGCCGGCTCGAGCTCGATGACTGCGGCGAGGAGATGACGCACTGGGCGCGCATCTTCCGGCAGACGGGCCGCCGGCTCGACCGCTGGGACGGCAACCCGGACGCGGTGCCCGTCAAGAAGCGCAAAGACCGCGCCGAGCGCGACGACGAAGCCGCCGCCGCCGCCGCCGCAGCCGCAGCCTCCGCACCCACGCCCCAGCACGACCTCGTCTGGGTCGGCGAGGACGCCGCCGGCACCGCCACGCCCGGCACCGGCGCCGCCCTCGGCGGCGGCAGCAGAGCCGCGGGCAGACGGGGCGGAGGAGGAGGAGGCGCGTCCGGCAGGCGGAAGCGCGCGGGCGTGCCGTCGTCCGTCGCGGACTCGACGGTGGCAGACGCGTCCGAGCGCGGTGACGGCGACAGCGTCGCGGACCTCCCTCTGGGCGACGGCGGGGGCCGCGAGAGCAGCGCGGTGCCCACCATGGAAGAAGAAGACATGGATGACGTCGACGACAGCATCGTCGTCGGGGGCGTTCCGCCGCGGCCGGCTGCGGCGGCGGTGCTGGCGGACGATGAGATGGAGGTTGAGGATGACGGGGACGCCGCCGAGGGAGAGGAGAGCGAGGAGGACGAGGAGATGGGTGGGGCGTGATGGAACGGAAGAAAGGGGGGAAAAAAGAACATGGAGGGTCGGTATACCTAAATTTGTGGCAGCGGGAGGGGGGACGATGCTTGAGGGAGGAGGGAGGGAGGGAGGAGAATTTGTGAGTGGTTTGCATGTATACATGGCATGGGCGTTGTATCACTGTTCCTTTACTTCTACGGGTAGCGGTACTTGTGTGGGAGTATCTATCAAAACATGCACCCACCACGCACGCAATGCATGGCATGGCTCACGGCTCGCGCGTTTCCCCTCTCTTGGACTGTTTTTTTTTCTTTTCAGAAACATCATTCTTGTAGAATAGGTAGCGTTGTCCAACTTAGCGGTAGAAGCCATGATGAAGAGGAAATGTAACGAGCCAGAGGAGAGTATCTGAAGCAAACACCTTTGATGTATGAACGATGGCAGCATCCGCAATTCGCCCCCGGCACCCGTCAAGGCTTTGGCGGAAATGCGATCGCCGGTATACAACCTCAACAGTATTCAGCCGCCGTCGACAAGATGATTGCAGGCCGACGATTGTAAGATGGCTTGCTCTTGTGCTATTCGTCGAACTTAGTCAGGAATCAAAACTGCTCTGGATTGGTCCCGGCGGCCAGCTTGGAGATACGTGTAGTCTGCGACAAAAGCGGGCACTAGGCTGCATATGACAAGTTGCTTGTTTGTTCTCTTGCGGTAAACCATATCTCGCGAAGCTCGTATTTTAGCTGGACCGAGCGGGGGCATCTTCGCTCTTTTCGGCTACCCTCGCTCTCACGAGCCCGACGAGTTTCGCCGACGGGGGGAAACTACTACCTACGCTATCTCTCGCGCAACAGCGCGGCAATTTTGAAAAAAAGTAGAGGTAGTGATTCAGGCAATTAGGCGGGGGACCCACTCTCTCGCGGCGGAAACGCCCGGTCGCCAACTCGCGTGTTTCATTAGCTCGCGTGAATAAGGGTTCAATCTGGTGGGCCAAAACACGCAACCAAAAAGCTTTCGGGCCCCCCAAAGAACCACGACGCGTACCTGTTGATCCTGCATAGATAAAGTTAAGTGGAGTCTATTACGCCGAGCATTTACGATACCCGTGCTTTTTCTGGTGGGTGCTGGTGGGGGATGCGATAAGAGGGCGGCTGGTGTTCTGCAAAGGTTGCGTTTTTCGCTGCTCGTTGCGCGGCATTATTGTGGGCTTGGGGCGCGTCGGAGAAAAGAGCGTAGGTACGGTGCAGGTGCGGCCGCTGGTGTGAGCCGCATGCGACGAGATAGGGCAGCCTTGGCGGCCGGCGAAGCTGTTGGCCAAGAGGCGGACGAGGAGAAGACCGTCGACGGAGGTCCTTCCAAAAATAGCAGCTCGGGTTCAGCGCAACACCTCGAAGGATGCGTGTCCACTCTCTTCGTCGGGGGACCAAGGCGCCTCTTGCCCGGGCCAAGCCAAGTCACGCAGATACACATGGACATCCCCGGACGTCGGCGTGGTTAGCTCCTTCGCCGGCTGCCTCTCCGCATTCTTCTCCGCATTCTTACGTACTGACAACGCTCTAGCGAGGGAAGGCGGGAGGACGGAGCCACGTGAGCCGGGTTGGTGGCTCTGGGGCGGCGGCGGCACGCTGCACCCCATAGTCCGGGGAGTAAATCTTAGGTGAAATAAATGCTCGTACAGGCAAGGGCTCCGGGGTGGAAGGCCGATTATAAACGAAGGCGTGCGGCGGAGCGGCCAGCGGAGCGGGCCAAGGCCGCAGTGCGTCCGGTATCTGGCCAGGCCCCGGCTTTCTGGTTGCAGTTTCTATTATGTTAGAGTTGGTAGACAGATCCGGGCTAAGATAATGGCACGGACGGGGTATTGTGGGTCTGCCCTGAGCCGTGGACCGACCTCTCAACCTCGCGATAGACGTTCGATGCGGCGTGGGCGGTAGTGACACCACCTCGCAGCGCGCAGATTTCGAGAAGCCGGGACCGCGCGGGAGTGGCTGACTCCGCGCCACGGCTGTGCGGCTTTTTTTTTTTTTTTTTTCGTTCAGAGTTTTCAGGATGGCGTTGCGGCAGGGCCGGGGGGCTTGGCGATCAGCACAAGAAAAGGCTGAGCGGTTGGCGATTCGGGAGTAGCCGTGCTGTCAGGGCCTCGCTGCAGAGGACAAATGGCGGGACTGACGCGTGCGGCGGCCTCTGCTCTGCTCCCTCGTCTCGCTCGTCTGGCTCATGTGATGACGGGTGCGCATGACGGCGACACAAAGCTGATGGATGAAATGAGCGCACGGCACCGTGGTAGCCTGTAGGAAGAGCCGACGAGGCGTTACGGGAGCCTAATTAGCCTCTCGTTTCGGGGGCCAAGCTTCGAATCATCAAGTCATCCTGCATCTGGCCTTCCGCACCAATCAGGGCCCCGAGAGCCCAATGATGCCCGTCATTCGTCCATCGACCCAGCCTCATCATCCAAGGGCGGTGCTATCCTGACCATAGATGACCATAGCTGCCCGCGGCTGCCCGCTCCCGCCGTGACGCCCTATATTGCTCTATACGCGCCGCGCTCGGATGCCCAGCCGCCGCATCTACCCTAGCCTGTCGGCGCTGTCGTGCAGGCAGTCACACGAGCAGCGCTGCGTTCATAACCACGCGCCCCTGCGTACAGCCGCGTGGCAGAAGAAACGCACGGCCGATGACACGGCAGCTTCTCAGGTTCTGGGAGAGGGGAGCGCGGAGGCCCACGCTCTGGCATCCGCCCGGCCCACGTAAGATGGGCGCCATGTCTCTGAGAGGCAGATACTGTGAGGACGCCTCTCGCGCAGGATCGGCGAGCACAGGCGCCATTTCCATCATGGGGCGCCAGACATGTCGAGTAGCGTACTATTCGTGCAGCGCGTCATCAGCGCGAGTGCTCCCTTATCGGTGGCAACAGCGGGTGGGCGAGAGCCTGTGCGTACCTAGCTGGCGCCGGCGCGGTGCCATGCTCGGATCCTCGCTCTCGCTCAACACCACCAGCCTTACCGGCAATTGCCACCCGCCCCAGAGCCTGGCGGCGGCGGCTGGCTGGCGACGGCTGGCGGCGGCTCGATTGGCCGTGGCTTGCGAGATGAAGAGTGGGATGGCTGCGCGAGATGCGGCAGGCTTCTGGAAAGACCGCCCAAGCCAGCCGCACGGGAGCTGAGTCGGCGAGGCCGGCCGGGCAGATCCCTCGCTACCCTCTGGAGAGCACGAGTCGCGTGCAGAGGCGGTCGGCCATGCAATTCAATTACGCGCTTAGCGTTATCTGGAAGGTCTGTGAGCCCCTCTCAAACGAGCTCCCCGGCCGCGAACGGCGCCCCCGCGGTGTGCTCCCAACGGCCGTGAGAGCCTGCGCCGGCACGCCACGCCGTCAGTGTTGCGGCGCTCGCGGGCGGCGGCGTTTGGGCGGGGATTTCCCTCTGGCGCAGCGGCGAAACCATCGAAGCCTGCTTGGCTGCGAGATAAGACGGCGTCGACGAGCGGGCGAGCTGTTCTGGAAACAATGCGGGCGCGGCAATTGGCTGCGTGGCACGCGGGCTACGCTTGTTCCGAGTGGTGCAATGCACCGCGACGTAACAGGATGATCAAGAGAGCGGGCGTGGGATGTGCCCGGCAGCTTGGCAGTGCTATCGTTGCACGCCCACTGAAAACGGGCCTTAGCCGGGGGCCGTCGCCGACCGTCCATCGCCGCGCCGCGCCCCTGCTAGTCCCGTGGTCCCGCCGTGCCCCAGCTGCACCTTCCCAGAGCGACACCATTTAAGTGTGCTCCCAGCGCCCCCCTTCGTGCGCTCACCAGCCCAGCCCCAGCGCCTTCTTCTCATCCCGTTACGGGACTCCAGCCAGGTCGCCAGCCTCCGACGTCCCTTCTTCCGCCCACCACACCCGGGAACTCATCCGCCATGGGTGCCGACGAGAAGGGAGTCTACGACTCCAACTCCACCGAGGCCCCGGCCGCCAACTACGGCGACGTCGCCCCCCACCAGCAGTCGTGGAGCGCCCGCGTCGTCGACAGCTTCCGCCGCGACCCCAATGCCCACGCCACCGCCCCGACCTCGCACGGTGGTGACGACAAGAGCTACGACCTCGAGAATGCTGCCGCCGCCACCGCCGAGTCTCCCCTCGCGAGGAAGCTCAAGGGCCGTCACCTGCAGATGATTGCCATCGGCGGATCCATCGGTATGTGCTTGTCGTGCCGCCTTGGTGTTGCTTGCCCAGTCCCCACTAACGCGCGCTGCCAGGTACTGGTCTGTTCGTCGGCTCCGGAAAGGCCCTGGCCAACGGTGGCCCCGCGTCGCTGCTGATCGCCTTCGGTCTGATCGGCATCATGTTGTACTGCACCGTCCACGCCCTGGGCGAGATGGCTGTCCTGTTCCCCGTCGCTGGTTCCTTCTCCGCATACTCGACCCGCTTCATCGATCCCGCCTGGGGTTTCGCCATGGGCTGGAACTATGCCCTCCAGTGGTTGATTGTCCTGCCGCTCGAGATTGTCGCCGCTTCCATCACCGTCAACTTCTGGAACGAGGGCAGAATCAACAACTCCGCCTGGGTCGCAATCTTCCTCTTCGTCATCGTCTGCATCAACTTGTTTGGTGTCAAGGGCTACGGCGAGGCCGAGTTCGTCTTCTCCATCATCAAGGTCATTGCCGTCATCGGTTTCATCATCCTCGGCATCATCCTGAACGTTGGTGGCGGTCCCGATGGTACCTACATTGGCAACAAGTACTGGAAAGATCCCGGAGCCTTTAACCACGGATTCAAGGGTCTCTGCAGTGTCTTCGTCACAGCTGCTTTCGCTTTCGCCGGTACCGAGCTGGTCGGTCTCGCCGCCGCCGAGACTGCGAATCCCCGCAAGTCGCTGCCTACTGCTGTCAAGCAGGTCTTCTGGCGTATCACCCTCTTCTACATCGTCTCCCTCGCCCTCATTGGTCTTCTTGTCCCCTACAACGATGACCGTCTCCTGAACGGCAGCTCCTCGGCCGATGCCGCCGCCTCGCCTTTCGTTATTGCCATCAACAACGCTGGTATCAAGGTCCTGCCGTCCATCATGAACGTCGTCATCATGATTGCTGTGTTGTCCGTCGGTAACTCGTCCGTTTACGGTTCTTCGCGTACTCTCGCCGCCCTTGCCGAGCAGGGCCAGGCTCCTCGCATTCTCGGCTACATCGATCGCAAGGGTCGTCCTATGGTCGGCATCATCCTCTCCGCCATCCTCGGTCTCCTCGCTTTCCTTGCCGCCGATTCCACGGCCGAGGACAAGGCTTTCACCTGGATGCTTGCCATCTCCGGTCTGTCTTCGATCTTCACCTGGATGTCCATTTGCTTCTGCCACATCCGCTTCCGCAAGGGCTGGAAGGCCCAGGGCCACTCTCTGGACGAGCTTGCCTTCCGCAGCCAGCCTGGCGTCATTGGCTCATGGATCGGCTTCATCTTCAACTTGCTCGTCCTGGTCGCTCAGTTCTGGACTGGTTTCGCCCCCATCGGCTACGCAGACATGACCACCGGCGAACTCATCGAGAACTTCTTCTCCGTCTACCTGGCCTTCCCCATTGTCATCGGCTTCTACGTCATTTACAAGATCTGGAAGCGCACTCCCATCGTCCGCTCACACAACATGGACCTTCACTCGGGCCGTCGTGACTTCGATGTTGCGGAGCTGGTCACCCAGGAGAGGGCCGAGCAGGCTGCGTGGCCCAGGTGGAAGAAGGTGTACAAGTTTTTCTGCTGAGCATGTTCGATTTTGTGGCGACGATTTTAGTTCTTCTTGTTTATTCTTTGCTTTTGTCAGTCCAATATATCCGATGAGACCATCTCTTGAAGTCATGGCCCAAAAAATGAAACAAACCGGGAGGGGAATCTTAGACGTGGAAGACAAAGCGTTTGATCTTCTTCGGATTTTTGCAAGTTCTAGGGAGGAATTCTGCGTTTTACTAATACCACGAAACGTATGACAGAAATGAAGGTGTGGGGACGAGAGTTGATTAGATACCTCGGAATGAAGAATGAAAGCCTTTTGATTGCAACCACTCTGCTCCTTGACAGTGTCTTCCAGTCACCTTTGCGGATTCTGCCGGGATAGGTTGGTCGGTATGAGAGACTGAAGTTTGTGGATCGTGGCATTGCACATCTCCCCGTTCCTAGCGTCCTCTGGGCGGTGGTGAGGTTTTGAGCGTCCACAAAGCAAGACTCTTCTTACCTATCCAGCTCGCTCTCCCTTCCCCTGTTCCCAGCGGGTGATCCTTCCTCGTGGTGTTGAAAGGAGCGCAAGTCTGGCGTGGCGGTCCTACCCTTTCTTTCCCATGCTCTTGTTTCCGGCCGGTACGCCGGTGGTCCGATGCAGAGCACTGATGAGACAGGGTCCGAGAGCCAGTCTCTCTCTCTCTCCTTGCGAAAAAAAAAATCCAAAACGTCTGTGGAGAGAGATACGCCAAAGGGCGGCGGAGCCGAGTGGGGGAAGGAATGAATGAATGAATGGTCTGGGAGGCGAAGAGTCCTGGAGAAGGGAGCAAGGAACTCGGAAAGGCGTGGGCAGAGGTGCTGCGTTGGTGGTGGTGGTGGTGGTGGTGTTGGTGCTGCGAAGTGGGTTGGGTACCTGCCGTGACGGATGAGAGGTGTGTTGAGGAAGGAACAGGCTGGCTGCGTGCGTGTATGCCTGCGTGCGTGTATGCCTGCGTGCGTGTATGCCTGCGTGCGTGTATGCCTTCCTTCCTGTCGCCGCGTCTCAAGGCAGGCCCTGCTCTCCTAAGTGGCAAACGACAAGGCCGGGCCTGAGCCTGAGCCTGAGCCCAGTACGAAGCCGGTGCCTCCTACAAGTACTCGTGCGGGTTCCACGTCAGATAGATAAAGAGAGGCCCGGCGGCATCTGGGGTAGATAAGTCGGCCAGCTACGTCCGTGCTGTTATCTTCAGCTCCGTTTGCCTTCTTTGACCGATAATGTGGATAGATTGGACGGCCCTCTCGCGGTGAGGACTGATTGGCTGGGGTCTCGCTGCACGCGTGGCTGGAGAAGGAGGCGTGTTCCGTGCGGTGTGGCAGGTTCAGGACAAGAGTGGGATTATTGCTGCTTCTATCCGGGCTGAGTCCATCTTTGCTTGCCTTCTTCTCTGCATTCCGTCTGTGCATGCATGCTGGCGCGCTTCTCCGAGGAGATGGATCGGGGGTGCGGGAATCCGCTTTTGCTCATGCTGGGATCGCAGGTGCAGGGAGCAACGCATGGCAGCCTGTATCACCCCGGATGCCGACGTGGTTTTGTGTGTGTGAGAGAGAGGGGGGCCGAGGCGGGATTGACTGTGTGTTGCTTCTCCCAAGTGCTTATGGGGATGTGTCAAAGCACACGCTCGCGCCCTTCGACACGACAAGTCGACGGCCCGATAAGGCGAAAGGCGCGGAAACCGCCGCGAATGGCGGCATGCTGAGCTGGAAAACTATGTCTGCCGCCAATAATTACTAGTTTCCATGTCAACCGTCTCACATAACTCGGTAATAATGATCATACAAAGCGTTTGATTGGGCGAAAGGCGGAGTACGTAATGCACTTGGTGCTGGCCCAATCCTAGTGACAGTACCGCGACAAAAGTCGCCTCCGGGGGGAACAGACGGCGTGGGACACTAGACCATTAGCTGTATGCACCAAACCATTCATCAATCCCTCTGTGGCTGGAGCTCGTGACAGCTACATGAAACAAGCCAGGCATGTTCCGGACTGTTGCCGTGTGTAAGGGAGAGGTAAATCATTCTAGCTTCATGCGTACCATGAAGGCAGCCATCGACAGAGTGGGAAGGAAACAGAGTACCTTCCCAAAGGAGTGAACACGACAGAACTGGCCGGATTGGACACACACAATCTGATCTTGATCAAACTACTGCTATGCCGAACTTTGCGCTAAAGTAGAGAGTGCTCATACCGCCCAAATACGTGAGAACGAAACCGGACACCTCCAGACGACAGCCATCCATGATATGCCAAGTAATACCAGGTACCGAAAATGCCAACATACTTCCTTCCTCCACCGAACCATGAACATATCCAATCCTCATCGACGGACGACATAACAACATTAGCAATTCAACATTTACAGATCCATTCGGGACCCTGCTTGCTTTCACCCCTGAAGGGCCAGCTTCCTTCCGATATTCCCGAAGCACACGCAGCTGCAAAACAGCACGCTAGCGAACCATGTGGCCACTCCGACCGTGCTCTCGTACTCACCCTGCGATCCGCCTATACCGCCCGCACCACTGACCCCTGTAATTCTGGCACCCAGGCGGACGCTAGAGTTGGGTCCGCTTCCACCGACGATGGGCGGACTAGGGATGAAGGCGACCGAGTCCGAATGCTGGCCCATGAGGAGCATGATGGCGGTGCCGGTGATGCCGACGAGCATCGAGAGCGTAAAGCCGGGTTTGCTGCGGTCGAGTAGGTACCACAAGGCCGGATTGACCATGGCTAACGTGACCGAGATTTGGGTCGTCGATTGCCATTGAAGTTTGCGCTGTTGGCAATGTCAGTCCATGAAGATTGGTGGGGAGGGCATGCATGGGAAGATGATCAAGGTGCAACGGGGCAGTGTCCAAAAGGCACCATGAAATATGACGAGCGGCAAGAAACGTGCACTCACAATCGCGAAAGCAATCCCCACAAACGCACCCACACTTCTCACCACATCGTTCCACTCCTGACTCGCACCATCTCGCGATCTGGTGCCCACCACAGTCGGAACCTGTCCCTTGATCTTCCTCTTCCCGTCTCTACCCTTCACGTCCGCAACCGCAGCCGCTTTCCGCCCCTCCCAAAAGAGATCCACCCACGGCAGCGCGCTCCCCAAAGCCACGCCGGCCAACCCCCAGAAAGCGAGGTAGCCCCAATGCCCGCGGTCGATTCCCTCCACCCTTACTGGCGCAATGTGCCTATTGTCGTGCAAGTGGCTGATCATGACACCGTAAACGACGCCGAACCCAAACAACGCCACTCCCCTCGCAACCAACCCCAAGACGCTGCTTCCGCCCTTCTCCGCAGCAGCTCCGTCAACGAACGATCCTCTCGGCGAGCCCGCAGACACAGCAGCCCCGGCATCCAACGAAGACGTACTGGCAACACGCTTGGCCGGTCCTGATACGCTCCTTGATTGGAAGGGAGGAGGCGCCGGGTTGGCCGCGTCCCGCGACCCCAGGCCGGCGAGGCGCAGGTACTCCCACTCACGCAGCTCGCTGCTGCTGGCCCCGCCGCCGACGTACGCGGGCGTCTCGGCGCCGGTGCCCCAGGGCGTGGGGGGCTCGCTGCCGGTCTCGCCGGCGGTGGGCTGGTAGATGCCGAACAGGGTGCTCGCGGTCAGGTTCAAGATGCTGCGGCTGCGCTTCACGTCCGAGTCGTCGGCGGCAGCGTCCAGGCCGGCGGGGGTGGCGGAGCGGTTGTTGAGGCGGGCATCGAGCTGGGCGGACAACGAGGGGAACGAGGCGTCGTTGCGGCTGCTGGGGGCGACGACGCCGTTGGGGTTCGGCGAGGGCTGGGAGCTGGCGCTGGACGAGCTGGTGGCGGGCGTGAGGTTGAGCTCGAAGGGGCGGCGCGGCAGGGGTCGGAGGATTTGCGGCTGCGAGGAATGGAGGTGCGGCTGTTGGTGTGACGGCTGGTCGTGCGAGTAGTCGGATGACATGGTGGGTCGGCTGCGGGCTGCGGGCTGCGGGCTGGGGAACGATTGGTGCGGGGGGGATGGCGCTTGCGAGTGCGGAGCTAGAGTGCAGCTTTGGAGCTCTGCTGCTGCTGAGGTGCGGAAGAGAGGACCCGGTCCTGGAGCAAGGAGCTGAGCCTGCGGCTCTTTTGACAGAAGGCGGGGGATGTGCGGCGGTGAAGATCAGCCGGGCGCGCGCCACTGGTGCTGCGTATTCGGTCGGTGTTGTTTGGGTCGGGCGGACCGCCTGAACACTGGTGTGACGTGGGTTGCGGACGGCGGCGGCGCAAGAGGGCTCTGTCAGTCCAGCACGTGCGGGCTAGCGGGCAATTGAGGCTTTATGAAGCCGCCGACGCGGGCACGATGACAGCCGGCGCAGGTGAGGCGGGGGCAAGCTTGGGCGCGTATGCAGCTTATGCTCTCTTTTGTTGAGCGGTTCCTGGTTCGTTTGCATGTGAAAGCGGCGCCCCCGCAGCAGGACACGAAGACGTGAGACCGCTGGACCCCGTCGAGGACGCTGCCTGGTCCCTGCGTGAGCAGCCCGACCAGACGTGAAATGGCAATAATCCAAAACGACCCTGTACCTGGTCTGTCGAACCCTCTTTGGCCGCCGCTACCCCCCGGACCGTCGGCTTCCCTCGCGTCCGTGCCAATCGCAGTGCGCGCAACAGTCACCACCACCCTGATTCGGCAATATCACTCGCGGGCCAGGCGCTTGCATTTCCGTGTATTCGTGCCCTGCGTCAGGGCCTGCGACATGTCTGGCCCATCTATCCAAGCCCCTCTGCCGCCTGCGCCTCCGCCTGCGCCTGTGCCTGCGCCTGATCCCGCTGCTTGAACCACAGCAACTTTTGCTTCCGCCATGCAGATGACGATGCCGTATATAACATGATGTCGCAGCCGAGAAACTGCACGCAGATAGCGAATTCGTGACAACCCCGTCTTAAGCCAGCTCCATTTTTGCTCGTCCATCCATGCGCGCGGCCCCCTGCCCCTATGTTGCCCCCTCGCGCACCTCGGCGCCCGCTCATTCCGACGTTGGCGTGAGAGTCGTACCGCTGTAGACTGAGTTAGTCCCAGCACTTTATGCATCACGCCCTGCGTCGGGCATCGGGTACTTACGCAACAATGTTTGCCCAGCCAATGAGACGCCAGTGCTTCTCTATTCTGCGGCTGAGCGCCACCTTCTCGCCGATCTCCGTGCACGCCGGGCTAGTCAGAGTAAGGCGCGCCGCATCGGCCTTAACGGCCACGACCTTAGCGCCCGTTGCGGTACTGCCAATGTTGACCATGAGGACCTCGTTCTTCGCAAGCTTCGCCACCTTGGCCTGCTTGCCGTCTGCCGTCTTGACACCGAGCAGCCGGCGGAGAAGGAAGTAGTTGACCTCGACCTCCGTGTAAATGGCGGGGAGGTGGCCGCGGAGGCCGAGAACGAAACCGACCAGGCGATCCGCACGGCAGAGCGTGGGGTCGACGCGGGTACCGACACCTAGCCAAGTCAGTCGAGACGACACGCGCAATGCGCTATGGAAGGGACATACCAATGAGACCACCGGGCACGGCGAACTTGAGGTCGTTGTGCTCGGCAAACAGAGAGACCACCCTGGAGTAGATGGGCTTCGCTTGGATCTTGCCCTGCTCGTCTTTGGTGACGATGCCGGGTCTGATCTCGACCTCGTCGCCGAGCTTGAGAACACCGGTGAGGATCGAACCACCAGCAACACCACCCTTCAAGTCCTCGATTTCGGCGCCAGGCTTGTTGACGTCGAAGGAACGGATGACAATCATGTGGGGCTTGGCCGAGAAGTCGCGCACAGGCACCGGGATCTTCGTCACAAGGTACTCGTTCACCGCATCGATGTTGAACTTGAGCTGAGCCGAGATGGGGATGATGGGAGAGCCATCGGCGACGGTACCACGAATGAACTTCAGAATCGACTGATAGTGCTGCTCGGCACCCTCTTCCCTCATCAAATCAACCTTGTTCTGAAGGATGATGATGTGGTTAAGCTTCATAATTTCAATGGCGGCCAAATGCTCCGAGGTCTGGGGCTGGGGGCAGGTTTCTACGCATCTTCCGTCAGCGCTGGTTCACATGTTGCGGCAAGCCTGGTAGTACCGTTTCCTGCAATAAGCAGCAGCGCAGCGTCCATGACTGCAGCACCCGAAAGCATAGTACTCATGAGAATATCGTGACCGGGGCAGTCGACGAATCTAGTTGCCACCGTTAGCCCCTCGCTCTCCAAAGTCCCATGCCGACTGTACTCACGACACGTGTCTGAGCAGCCTGTAGGTGCCACCGCATCCCTCGCGCTCGCATGGCGGGTCGACCTCCTTCTCACTCTTGTAGCTCCTGTAGCAAGTGGGACGCGGGCACTCCTTGTTGTCGCACTTGTAGATCTTCGCGTTGGCGTAGCCCAGCTTGATGGTGATGTTGCGCTCCAGCTCGTTCTTGAAACGGACAGTCTGCACACCGGAGATGGCCTTGACGACGGTCGACTTGCCGTGAGCGACGTGACCGATGGTGCCAATGTTGATGGTGGCCTGGCGAGCGATGATGTAGTCGGTCAGTGGGTTCAGCGACGCGACATCGAGATCCTTCGGGTCGGGTTGCGGTGGCAGCTCAGGGCGCTGCACGACAGGGACAGGCGGCGCAGAAGGCTTCTTCAGCGCCGACTTGCCGGGCTTCGCGTCCTTCTGCGGCTCCTGGGTCTCGACTTCCGAGTCGTGGAGAGTCTCCTCGTGCTGGACATCCGAGTCGGACTCCATGATTGCAATGGACAGATGTCGTGAGAAGCGTGAGCCGGCGTTCGAGGAGATTGAGTTGGCTGGGCCGGGGGCGGGTCGCTCGGAGTGGTGCGTAGAGCTTCTGGAGTCTGTTGCGACAAAAGAAGTTCAGAGTCACCGCGGGAATTCCCCACCAACGTCAAAAAAAGGCCCGAGCTTGGCGATGCCAAGCCCACAGCCGGCCGCCACCACCACACCCATTTCAAAGGCACCACACGTCTACATCTTATCTCCCGGAGCCATTGCACCACATCCGATCCAATATCAGGGTGTAGACGCAACTATTCCACAGGGCTTAGAGCACTAGATTCTTCTGTCACATGCCGTGGAACGTCTGCCTTCCACGCTTCGCTTCACTAGTCTGTGCAAGGCTGCAAACTTCAGGTTCGAACGAGGCCAGGTGGGAAGGCCACGCTATAGTCCGGACGCCTCTGTTGTGGTTTGCGTACATCGGCATCTCTTGTCAGCGCTTCAAGTGCTCACTCACCTTGCTGCTGCTGCAATACCAAGGGAACCGGCTTCGTAGCATTAATATTCACTCTTTCCTTCTGTACATCTGCCGCAGCCTGAAAATTGTACTTTTGGGATGCTCACAGCGCCAAAACCAGCATCATCTACAGACGGTATCCAGAAACGCCTTGCCTCGACAACAATACAGAAAGTGCAGGACAAACAGATGCAACAAGCCCAAACGATCAATTTGCACCAAGAAAATAATGTAAAGTGATGGGGGTCGGACTGACAATCACAACAAAGGAAATCGAGGTGGTGAGAGGGTATACAACGACTAAGGGTGAGACAACTAAGCCGTGCTTAACGCGTTCGAAGTGAATCCAAAGCAAACTGAAAAATCCAAGTCAACACCAAGCTCGTGCAATCAGCCGCCTGCCTGACCCAGATTAGGGAGCTGTTTTTGGGGTCTCCGGTGGCGGCGGCTCCTCAGATAGGTTGAGATCTTGCGGCGACTCCTCGAGATATTCGCCAGGGGCCAAGACGGGCGAAAATGCCTCCACTTCTTCCACTTCCTCTTCTTCTTCCTCCTCCTCTAGAATATCTTCGTCTTCCTCCGCGATGACGAGCTCGCCACTCTTCCGTCCCTGCACGCTGCTGGTCCTGCTTCCGCCTTCGCCGCGGCTCCTTGCGACTGGGCTCCCGCCCGTATTCAAACTGAGCCCGGGGCCTTTGAACGGGCTCCGTTTCTTCTTTGCGAAAAGCACGCCGGGGCTTGGTGGCGGAAGGCCGCCAAACGCAGCGGCAGACTCCGCCGCCGTAGCTCGTACAAGACGGATGTTGGAAGGGAACCCAGTGCCAGTAGGAGTCGCCGGAAGTACCTTGACAGACTGATGGGGGCTGCGCCCAGCTCGGCTCGATACCGATGGCGAGGCTAGAGATGCAGAGGAGGTGGATGATGCCTTGGAATGGCTGTGAGCATGGTGAATGGTACGAATCGACGAGACGGAGGAAGAGGTGGATTTGCGGCCCCGGAGCCCGGCAGAACTGCGTCGGTAGGATGAGCGGGGCGTCATGGGCGCTGGGGAGAGAGACGCCCTCTTGTTCGACCCACTGCTTGCTCTGGTGGAAACTCGTGGGCGCTGCGGCGTTCCTATATAGCTCGCGCGGTTCTGTGAGTCCGGTCGGACTTGGGACACGGGTCGAGCGGTGTTCGTAGTCGTAGCTGCTGAAGGCCTCCGAGTGTCGTCTGGCTTGGTGAGCTTGCCTTGATTCGCTTTCGGAGATTTGCTGTTTTTCGAACCTGGTGATCTGGATCTTGCGCGTTTCGCCGACTCTTTGAACCAGTGTTTGAGCGATGCCAACTGCGCGAGGAAAGGTTGCTGGTATTTCCGTCGCCGCTTCGAAGGGACGAATCCGTTGGGCCCGAGTAACTCTGGATTTGTCGTGACGACATGGAGCATGCTGCTGCTCCTTCGCGAACGCGTGAACTCCTTTGGCGGAAGCGACGGCCGTCCTCTCGAAGAACTGACACGCCGATCCTTTTCTACCGGAGGCGGGGGCTTGTCGTTGTTCGGTGATCTGGACGCCTCGGGCACTAGAGGCAAGTCGGGGCTGGCGGCTATTTTCAGTTAATCTCTCATTGTTCGAATAAATGCAAACTACATGGACTTACACGTCGCGATGGACGTCCGCTCCCTGTTCCTGCCTCTACTCTTCGGCGGCTCTCCAAGCGTTGGGATAGGGGCGCCTTCTTCATCAATTTCCCTGATTGTCGGAGCAAGACGATCAAGCCTGCTACTGGCTCTGCTAGCAGCACTCAATCTGCGTAAACTCTTTGCCTCAGCCTCTCGCTCCTTCCTCTTGCGCTCCCGTCTCTTGGCCTTTCGTTCTTCTTTTTCCAGCAGCAAAGCCCACCATCCTGCCAAGGTGTCACAGCGCTGAGCCAACACGTTCTCGATGACCTTGTCGATATCCACCCCAGCACTGCGCATCCGTTGGAGAGTCTCCTTCTCGAGCTCGGTAGTGAAAGGAGGCGGCTGTTGCAGCTTCAGGATCGCCTGCTGCTGAGGCGCGTGCTCGGAAAGCCATGGATGTTGGAGAATTTCGGGTAGTGTAGGCCGTAGAAGCGGACGCTTTGAGAGAAGCTTGACGATCAAGTCCTTCGCCTGTTCAGGCATATGGTCCGGATATTTCGGCTCTTCCTTCAATATCCTCTTCTTCGTCTCGTTTTCATCGTCTTCGTCGAAAGGCAGTTCTCCGCACAGCAAAGCGTACGCGATGACGCCAAGACTCCACACATCGACCTTTTCTCCTCCGTATTTTTCGCCCTTGAGCATTTCCGGAGCGCTGTAGCAGACAGTCCCGCACCAGGTTTGGAGGTAGTTCGATTTGCCCTCATACTCGCGAGTAAAGCCGAAATCCACTAGCTTGACGTTCCCATGCTTGTCCAATAAAACGTTCTCGAGCTTAAGATCGCGGTGTACGCAGGACTTCAGATGGATGTATGAGACGGCGCCAACGAGTTGAGTAAAAATCTTCTGGACCTTGGCGGGCTCCATGGGCCCGGTTCGGAGGAGGTGGTTGTAGAGCTCATCCCCTAAGTCGCGCTCGGTCAGCTCAGCCCGCGCGGATCACTGCGGGAAGCACTTGCCTGGACAGTACTCCAACACAAGCCACACCAGCGTCTCGGTCACTATGACCTCGTAGAGGCGAGCGATGTGTGGATGGAGGAATTGCCGGTGGTGGTGGATCTCGCGGGCCAGGTTGGAGTCGTTTTTGTTGGCAGACTTGAGCACAACCTTCCATTGTCCTTTAGCGCAGCTCACTCCATCTCAAGCGTTGTCACCGACCTTGGACCCGTGCATAAGTTTGTGAGAAGCCAGATAAACCTTGCCGAAGGAGCCTTTGCCTATGAGGCGGCCGAGCTGATAGTTCCCGACGGAGCGGAGGTCCGCGGACGAGAACTCGCTGGACGGAGCGGGTTAGCACCGGCAGCGCACAGAGAAGGGGCGATGGGCGGGCGGCTTACTCCAGGAGCTCATTGTAAGAGTTCGTGAGCTGTTTGGCGCAAGTCAGCGGTCGCAGCGGTGGAGCTGGGTGGCGCGGAGCGTGCGGGCGCAGCGGCTGGAGCGCACCTTGGTCCTCTGGGCTTGCAGCTCGGCTTGGTTCCGGACATTGATGGGGGGCATAAGTCGCGATGCTGCTCGAGGGCGTGGACCCTGGCGGGCAGCGGCATACAGGCCGTAGGAATAATGCGCGGTGCGGGGAGGGCGGGCGACGCGAAGGTTGTGGGAGTGGCAGAGATGCGACGGAGCGAATGACGGCACGCTTTGCTAGGACGCGGCGGGTGCAAACACAGGCGGCGGCGGACGGGGCGGGCTAAGAACGGCGGGCGCAGCAAGAAAGTCGTAGTGGCATGCTGGCACCAGATCCCAGATTCAGATGTCCATCTCCTGAGCTGCGGCCATGGCCTTTCCGAGTCGTAATCCCAAGACCCGCCTGGCGCAGTGCTTCGTCATTATTGGGCCGTAGGCACTAAACCCTGCGCGCATCCACACTCTTTACGCTCTTAGGCCTCGCGCTCGCCGCGCAACCGGATCGCCTCGAGGTTTGCCTGCCACGCCCGCCTTCGCTGCGACGCCGGATTCCTTGCGTTATGACTGCATTATAGTCGCGTAAATAGCACCCCGAGCCCGACTACCGCGCCGTTGACTGCCTATCACTGCCTGATCCGGCCCGTCACGCTGCCGAGCGCGCCAGCAGATCCCACTCTGCCGGCTGCCTGTGCGGCGCCTTCTGCCCGTCACAGGAGCGTACGGAAGATTTGGGCTTCTGAGCCCCGCCCAGCACGCTACGTCCTTACCCACATCAGGGAGTGCAGCCCTGCTCCTGGACGTAGAATGGTGTTGTTGGTCCCAACGGCCTTTCTGCATGAATGGTTGCAGCAGATATCCAGACGTAGATGCGAGCATAAACATGTCCAGCCATCGGATTCCACTAGCCACGCAAGCCATTTCTGTGAGACGTACGTAGCTGAGCTCAACTCTTTTGCAACCCACTGTGCCATGGCCATGCCACTTGTCACCACCCCGCCCCCGTGCTCGCAAAAGCAGGTTGATTGATGGTACAATTCAAAGTAACACAAAAGCGTCTCCGCCGCTCCTCTACGTAATGGTCAACACAAAGGAAATTTCGCTCGTTTGTCTCTGATGCTGTACATTCGGGCCCTGCGCATCTCCCGCAGGAAATTCGGCCTCCTCAGCTCATCCACGTCTTCCGCTTTCCTTCTAAATTCAGTGCTTCTTGCCCGTGACCGGGGGGTTGTAGACGAGCTGTCTGGTCTTGATCGTCGACCACTTGTACCTGCACACACACTACGTCAGCATCTGGCGGCCTCTTGCGCATCTGGAACTGCTGGGTTTCGGCGTACCTCTTCACCCAAACGCTAAGCGCGAACAGAACGCTGCCAACAGCCAGGACCTTCCAGCCCATCTTCTTGCGCTCGTCCATCTCCGGCTCGGCAGACCAGTTGAGGAACTCGACCACGTCCTTGGCCATCTGAGAGGTGGTGGCAGGGGTGCCATCCTCATACTCGACGAGACCGTCGTAGAGGACACGAGCCATGGCGATACCGGTACCGGGGAAGTAGGGGTTGAAGTTGAGGCCCTCTGGAACGACAGCGCCCGCCGGGGGTTCCTCCGGGTAGCCGGTCAGCAAGCTGAAGATGTAGTCGCAGCCACCGTGGCGGCCCTTGACCATCAAGCTGAGATCCGGAGGCAGAGCACCGCTGTTGGCAGCACGGGCAGCCTCGTCGTTCTTGTAGGGGCTTGGCAGGTAGTCGGATAGCTTTCCGGGGCGCTTCTCGATCTCGCCCTCATCATTGGGCTCGGTGTCGTACTCGTTTTCCTCAGCAAGCGCCTTGGCCTCATCGACCGTCATGATGGTACCGACGAGGCTACGGTAGGGGATACGCGCAAGAGAGTGGCAGGATGCGCAGACTTCACGGTAGACCTGGAACCCGCGGCGGAGACTGCCTCATAATCAGTGGGTGTGATGGGCTATGAAGCGCCACGTATGAAACTTACGCCTGGTGGTCGAAAGTCTTGCTCCACTTGGCGTGCTCCCACGGGTATTGGGTGGGGTGCAGGCTGGTCCCATGTTAGTCTTGCTTCCTACGGCCTGTGGGCTGATGGCGGCAGTCGGTGCTGGCATCAGGCCAACGCCTCCATCAAGCTTCCGGTATGTGCGACTCACCCCTCCTCCGCCGGAGTCATAGCGTGAACGTTGCGGCCGTAGAGATGATAGTACCAGCCAATGGATCCGATGGCGAAGGCGGTGGCAGCGGAGCCGGCGAGGGTGGACTTCCAAGAGGCGGCCTCCTCGGCAGGGCCGCTGGAGCTGGACGCAGAGCGCTGCACAACACAGGGTCAGCTAGGGCCTTCGCGTTGAAGCATTGATGATCGACGGCCGCGATGGCGCCCGCAGCGACGGCGGATGGAGCGAGGTGGACGTACCGTGCCTATCCTGGTGGCGGAGCTGCGTGCAGCGGTGCCGACGGTGCGCGCCGAACGGAGGCTCGATCTAGCCAACATGTTGATGTGGAGCTGGCCGTCACCCGGCGACGATAGCGATTGTGGAGGGGAGAGGCAATGGAGCGGGCTGCAGGCGGGTTACGGGGAGTTGGAGTCGGTCGCTGCGGTAAGAACAAATCTCGTAGCTTCCCGCTTCGGCTGGGCCAATCACGAGCCTTGGGGGTAAGCACAAACCGCTCGTCCGCGTTCAATGATGCCAACAAACAACAACCTCACTGCGCACCCTGACGTCTGAAGCGCACCCATCTTGGTCTTGCTCGGACAGGCCCAATGGCAATCGCAGAATCTTGGAGACGCAGCCGCTTGCCAGAACACCCTGTCGGACTCAAGCGCGCATTGCCCGCGCCGGGCGGTGCTATTTTGAGCCTCATCAAGGGCTGGACGGACCCCGGTCACCCGAGAGAAACCGTACCCCAGCTGATCGACCAGTCTGTCGCATGGCGAACAGATGTTTTCCGGGTCGTCGAGGTGTCGCACCGTCCTCCCCATCGCTGTAGAACGGACCTTGAGGAGCGGCTGCCCTGTTTACCCCTGCCTCGGCCTGGTTCCGGTCTGCTCCGATCTTCGGATCTCTCTCACTCTCACCTCTTCACGTATCCCTCGAGACATTTTGGCAATAATCTCTCCAAGTTTGTGAACGGTATACCTCCGTTTTACCGGCTCTATTGGGAATAGTCCAGATAGGCTCGCCCTCTTCACATTCTCTTTTCCCACAACGTGTGCCAGGCTCACGATTTCCGGCCATAAGTCTTCTTAAGCTTGCAAGCTAATCCAGAAACATACTCTTCCTTCCTTTCCAAATTCTCCCGGTCTGCGTTACCTTCCGACTTACCAAAGCAGATTCCGTTCGAACTGTCAGGAAGCCAGTTCTCAGCCACAGACACAAGAGAACAAAGCAAAATTGCACACCTCTATGTTTTTCTTTCAATGGCGCCTTAAAGTAATGACTGCCTAAAGAGCATTTGACAATGGGTTCTTTGTTCTTCATGCTCGGCAGCCTCCCTTCACTGAGCTTCAAAGGGCCACACAAAGCATTTGTCCACGCGTTCGGGCTGAACAGTCACGCTTCTTCTATTTAACGTGACAAAGTTCCTCGACATATCGCAAAGTTCTATATCCACGACATTGAGCTGACCAATACGCGCTATTGAAACTCCACAACTTCTGAGAAGTTGATGCTAACAGTCCTTACCCTATTTCAAGCGACACTCTCAACCACATCCTTACGTCATATGCTAGTACAGGTGCCACTATGATTTCTAGTACTATCATCCTTGCATTACTTGCCAGCAATGCCCTTGCAGAAGGCGCCTCAGCTAAGGCTGAAACCACATATTACCCTGAAGTCATCACTATCCACCCCCCTAAGACAACGAAGACGGTAAAGACGATGACATGGCCCGATGGCTTTCTAAACTTACCCGGACGGACTTCAAGGCTTACGAAGACAATCACCCTTCTCCCCCTCCATGCCCGCGAGACCGGTGACATAAGTCCTAAGCAGGCGGATACCATCCCTGGTTCCTCCGAAGAGGCCCTGCGTGACATCTCGGCACTCACCGAGGACGAAGGATCGAGTCCTGTCTTCATTCCAACCGTGGTTTCCGTCGGCCCGATGGCCACTGATCATTCGGACAAAAGTGCTGTCGCTGCCAAAAACCTCGTTGAGGCTCGCGCGTCTGAGCTTGAGAAGACCGTCTTCGTCACGATCACCAAGGAACCGACTAAGTCCTCTAGCAGGTCTAAACCGACTCCATCCACTTGGTCGAAAGGGAAGCATTGCCCTTACCCATACCCAGGTGAAAAGTGCCGGCAGCCCACATCAGAACACAGAAGTACCAAGTCGTCCTCGTCGACTAAGTCGTCCTCGTCGATACCACCCAGGACCTCTTCGTCCAGCAAACCTTGCCCATACCCTGGGCAGAAGTGCTAAAACAGAGAAGACGCGGTCTAGCACAGCTACTTAGACGATATGCAGCGCTCTTTTCTTTCGTTCTTTGTTATTTTATGTTTTGTAAAATGGAACTGATACCACCATATCAGCAACATAACTCGAAAAATCAAGTGACGTTACTGGAACCCTGTGGGTGGAACCAATGATAAGTAATCGCATGTCTCATGTTGTAATTAACCCTCTGAAGAAAATGGGCTGGTGTAAAGCCGACATTCAAGATCAATACAAACGCAGGCGTTAGAGTTACCACGAAAACATTGTTGTTTGGGTTGAAGAGGTGGTCGGGCCAGCAATAGCAGGGTACACTGGATTTGAGCCCCGCCAAGGGCGCTGCACTCTTCCCACCAAGATCTGTATGCGATTACTTACATTGAAGACTTACATCTAGGTCCGGAAGCTAGACCAACTATCTGTGTAGATAGCGTGCAACATCTCTTTTAGGACAGATGTGGGTATGCTCGATTCTAAACAGCTAGCGGGGTTATCGAGAACATGGACAGGGCGGGCGGAGGCCGTGAGGCGTGACATCGCGGGGCTGGGTGGCATGGCGCCATTGTGGACAGCGTCGGCCTGGTGCGGCTGACTCTACTCCAAGCTGTTTGACAAAGCACACGGGCGGGCGAGCATTGTATGATGTGGGCGCGTACTGTATCGCGTGCGCAGCCAGCTCGGAGTTTGTAATCTTTTATGGGCGCGCCACGCCTTCCATAAGCTTCGGTCCGCAGCTCCTTCGACGCTGTGACGCACCTACCTACCCAGCGATGGCACAACAGCTTGCCGGTATCACCGCGACGCGTTTCGAGAAGGACATTTTGATCATTCTCGCGCACTCATTCTTCATTCGCGAGGCTGTCCGCAACATTCGCGAGACCCGCCGCCGCCACTCGGTCGATTGTTCGCGCTCCCGCATGCTCAATCTGCTGCACTACACCATCATCGGCGTCTCCTCGCTCAGCGTGCTCCGCGCAGCATGGCGTCTCACGTCGTCGTGGTAGACACCGCCGCCCGCACCGCACGCATCAAGACCACGCCGGCCAAGCACCTCACCGAGGTCCTCAGCGAGGCCTGTGCCAAACTGAACTACAATCCCGACAACTTCACCTTGAAGTAGGCCTGCCCCGCAAGCTGCCCCTCCCCGCCGCAAGCTGCTCCGCTGACGCCGAGTCCAGATATAACAACAAGCCCGTCGATCTTTCCCGTACCATTAGACTTGCGAACCTCCCTCCTGGTGCTAAGCTCGACCTGGTGCAAGGCTCCCGCTCTCCCACCGTCGTCAACATCGCCCTCCAGCTCGAGCAACAGCGCCTCACGCACAAGTTCCCCAGCAACACGTCGCTATGGCAGGTTCTCCGCATATTCGAGACCGTGTCAGACAAGAACTTGAACCTTACGCAGAGGGGCGTCGCTGTCACCAGCTCCGGTGGCTCTGGTGCCGGTCGGCTGAACTACGAGATGCCCGTTTTCAACATCATGGGCAAGGAAGTGGGCACGTTCACAGACCTGCAGAAGACGTTGGCACAGTATGGGCTCACGGGCGGCAGCCAACTGCTCCGCTGTTCGTTTAGAGATAGCGGCAAGGCCTTGGAAGAAGCTATGGCTGAGATATCAGGTTACTTTAAAAGCGTGGAGACGCCACAGGCAACAAAGGAGGCACAGGGGAGTAATGCCAAGGACGAAAATGCACCTACTGCGACACCAGAAACTCCGACGCTGACAGCCCATGAGGATGTTGCTGAAGAGCCCAATCCACCAGAGTCCTCCACATCAGCAATGGAGGATGTTATACCGACTACACAAGAGGATACAACACTTACCCAGGCACCCGCCGCAGAAGCGGCACCTACCTCGGAGGCCAACGTTCCCTCCCCCGATACAGTCACCGGGCCTGACCAACGGCCCATGATTATCTATACCCCTTCGACCTCGAGCACCCCCGCCGCAGTCCGCAACACCGCTTTCCACGAAGAAGACTATATCCCGACCGTGGACCACGCCAAATCGCACCAGGCCCTGCTTCAAAATGCCGGAAAGAACAAGCGCCTCGCCTCGGACGCGGAGCTCGCCGCGGCCGAGAAGGCCAAAGCCGAGAAGCTCGCCGCCATCGAAGGCGTGACGATCCGCGTCCGCCTGCCAGACACGTCGCACGTCGAGGCGCGCTTCGGCAACCAGGAGACGGCTGCCGCGCTGTACGCCTGCGTGCGCGGCGTGCTCGCGCATCCGGACCAGCCCTTTGCCCTCAAGTACCCCGGCGCTCGCGGCCCGCTGGTCGCCCTCAAGGACGACGGCAAGCGCATGGTCACCGACCTCGGCTTCCAGGGCCGGCAGCTGGTCAACTTGGTGTGGGACGATGGGGCGAGCGGCGCGGCGCGCACTTCGCGCAGCTTGAAGCAGGAATGGTACTCGAAAGGGCACGAGATGACGGTCAAAGAGCCGTCGGCCGCCTCGGCCTCGGACGCGAACGCGAAGGCAAACGCCGGGGTGGAGAACGCGTCGCCGGTCAGGAAGCAAGCGAGCTCTGGAGACAAGGAGTCGAAGCTGAAGGCTATGCTGAACAAGGGCTTGTTCAAGGGCAGGAAGTAGATAACCATTCAAATTCTCTTTTCGGTGCGGCAAGTGTGCATTGGCCAGGGTTTCATTGGACCTCGGAGCCAGATAGTGGCTGTGCGGGGAATACAGGCGAAAGGATAGATGACTTTCGTTGCAGCTTAGCTGATGAACAGAGACCAGCTGAATATTCTTTAAATAAGTTCGCCTCACTTGAACGTTGACCGCAAGCGGATTCACGGACAATCCAGAGCAATGAACATGGGAGGCAGACGCCGCTTTTTATCGGATTTTCGTAAGACCTATCAGAAGACTCCTCTGACCCGGGGTGTGCTTTTGGTGGGGGGAGTCCCATCGTCTCTCGTATCATGCCAAGACCATCCATTTTGTTCCGAGCAGCAGAAGCAGCGCATTCCGTAGTCCCCCCAACGTCTGGAAAACGAGAGAGAAAAAGAACCCTATTGACCGGAAATTTGTTCTTATCCACTCGCTTAGTGACCGGCCCTCCTGGCCTCGGCAATGACCTTGGTCATCTCATCGACCTTTCTCTTGGCACGGCCGAAGGTACCGAGCTGTTCAAAATATGTCAGCATTCTGCGGATTTTCTTGGGTATCATTGGGCGGTGAGGGTGTGCGTGTATTGAGCGGAGGGGCTTGTGTCGGCCGGAATAGTGTTCATGCTTGTTGTGTGGATGTTCAACGACATACCCTCTTCTTGGCGAGCTTCCTGGCGCGCTTGTCCTTGCTGTTGCGGAGGAGTTCGATGACACGGCGCTCGTACGGGGCGAGACTGTTAGGACAAATTGTCAGCTACAACTGTCCAACCCATTGATCACACGAGCTCAATTCTTCTTTTGTCCACGCCTCGGCCGCGACGATTGCCCTTCGGGAAGGCGCATCTTGGTATGCTCCGTTCCTCCTCTTCATTCGATGTATGCGTGCGTGTGTGCCAGGCTAGATCCAAACGTACCCGGAAACCTCCTTGACAACATCCCTGACGAAAGCGGTGCGCTTGCTGAGGTGGCCCTTGGTCCTGGAGATCTTGGTCTTGGGCTGGTGGGGGGTGACCTTCTGTATAGCAGGAACGAGACTTCGTTAGCGATGTACGAGCTTCGTGAGAGCGGCAGCGGTGCTACGGGTTGCAGCTCGAAAATTCCGCGGGCGCGACAGGCAGGAAGATGGACGTACGTGGCCAGCGTTCAGGCCGCGGATGAGGCCAGACCTCTGCTTGACTTCCGGCATGATTGCTGTAAGTTAGTCGGTCGGACGGTTGTGGTCGCGGGTGAAGGTTCGCACTTCTCGCGGTCGACTTGGGCAAAAGTCGCTTGGGTGCGCGAGGAGTTGTGGGCTTGGCGCGCACAAACGACGGATCATCATTGCGCCGCTCCGCCGGCCGAGCCAGCCCCCGCCGGTGGTCTCGCGTTTCCGGCCCCCGGTCGCACGAGGCCACAGCGCCGCTTCCTGCCTTGGCGCATCCCCTTCAGCCTTGTTACATTGTGGCCTGGCTTTAACAGACTCCGCTCTACAGTCCCGCCCCACACTCCTCGCCATGATTATCAGCGGTCTCTGTAAGTTTTTACGTCGCCTGGGGCGCTTGGTATATCCCGGCCATGGCAGTCACGACAAATCGGGATGAGATATTCTGCGGACCGAGGTAGTTGCACTGGATTTTATCGTTTTATTTCAAACTGTCATCTCACAGCTAGCGTTCTTCGTTCTTTTCCTAGTGTCAAAAGCCACGCGGTTGCTGCTCACGATCCTTCTGTGCAATACACTACACTCTTTTTGCGAGGGAAGTCGAGGCAAGCCGAAGTAGGTTTGAACAGCCTTCTTTGAATTAGACTGAGCAGGACCGTACACATGGATCCAGGCATGGGATTTGACTACCCGCAGGGTTGGCGCGCTGATGGTGCCTGAGGCGGCTGCGTCATTTGCCTCCCGCTGCCGCTTGGGTGATCAGCCGCCCGTCACAGCCGCAAAGCCACGTCGACGGCACACAACGGCGATGACCAGAATCCATCCATAAGCCACAGGGTCCGCGTGTTCAACGGCAGGCCGCGATCAAGACGGGATGGTTTGGATACTCGGATGACGGTGTTAGCGGACTCGGCAATAAGGATGAGGTTGATGCGGCGGATGGCACCTGCTTAGGAAGGCGGGTCGGGTCCCGGCTCTCGCGCTGCTCTGCTGCCGCCCGGGACAAGGCGGGTGCGGATGACGTAGACAGCCTCTTCAACACTGCCCAGCTACGCAATCTCTGCGCCCACACCACTGCCCCCTGGACCACTACTTCTACTCGACATAGGCTCCCGTCTCTTGTGCATCTTCCGATCCATTTTTCTCGTGTGCGTTGGACTTTCTCGCCTTGCGACCCTTGTCTCCGTGCACGCGATCTGTTTCCCTGACTCCAAGTCCACAACACCAACTTACTCGCCTTGGTCGAGGCTTGTTTAACCATGTTCGGCCTACAATACTGGATGGTTCCGCTCGTCGCGGGTATCATATGGCTTGCGATGCTTCTTGCAATGCTGCTTACATGGATCGTCGCTGATGGGAGCCCTCGCTATGCCTCTATGGAGCCCAATCAGACTATCGCGTATGTACATTCAGGTATCTTGCGCAGACCCGCAGCAGGCTGACGAAAATCACAGCTATATCTCGGATGTTGGAGCTCAAGAGCTCAAGCCCTTGTTCATTGCCATGGGCGCCGCGTCCGTGGTAACGTTCGATCTCGTCTTCATCATCGAGCGCTGGCTGCGCCATCGTGGACGTCTTCACCCAAACACTTCGTGGTGGCAGAAGAGCTGGTCTATCATCGCGATCATCGGTGCGATTGTCGGTGCAGCAGGCCTCATTCTTCTGTCTATTTTCGACACTCTCAGACACCCTAAACTACACGATGTCTTCTTGGCAGTCTTCATCGGCGGCTACATCGTATCTGCCATCTTCGTCTGCATCGAGTACCAGCGCCTTGGTGTCTACCACCGCAAGAGCAAACTCCTCCGTGGATCCTTCTATATGAAGCTTGCCTTCATCTTCGTTGAGCTTGCCTTGGCTATCGCCTTCGGCGTCCTGGGTCAGAACCACCATCGCAACACCGCCGCCATCCTTGAGTGGGTCATTGCGCTTGTCTACGCCTGCTACGTCTGGTCCTTCGCCATCGACTTCATCCCTGCGCTTCGCACCAAGCACCACCACAGCAAGGAGAGCGCTATTGCGATGGCCGAAGCAGGAAACAACTCGGGCAGCGATACCGGCTTGTATCCAGACCACTACGTCGGCCCGGCCCCTGGCGCCCCTGGTCCTAATGTGTATCCCAATGCACACTCCAACGCCAGTGCCACTAGGCACTACGCCAACGGCGCCCCCACCAACTACGCCAGCAACCATCCCAGTCACCCTGGCATTCACGGTGGCACGTACTATCCCGACGGCCACCCCGAGAACGTGAAACCCGGGAACCAGGCCTATTTTTAAATGTGGCCCGTGTCTACAATTGTACAAAAAGCTCCTGAGGCAGTCATTCAGCATACAGCATAGGCACAGCATTGGCGAGGAAAGCACATGACCGATTGTGATTGAGCTTGCACATATTCTCTTTTGTTACAAGCCTACAGATAGATGTAGGCGGCTTTTCTGTTCTGTTTTCCTTTGATACCAACATCTTGACGACCAGGCGTTCCGGAAGGTTTCATGGGGGGTTTTATGATCTGTGTTCCCTATCATGAACACAGTAGCTAAATGTGTAAACTATGTTAGCGACTGCATTAGACCATGGATGATATGATTATTATTTTACATCTTTACTTTCCAACTCGTGATTGATGCGGACGAAAACTTGACTAGAACAAGTATTGACTTGGCTCTCCTTTGGAAAGTTGGTTTCATGAATTTGCTGGATTATCGAGCTTCCCGGGTGTAAGAGCAAGTGGAATGGATGTGCATGTGGTACAGGTCATGATATTCCTTTCTCATGCAAAAGCCTCCATCAAAGAGCAGTTAAGAAATACGCACAATAACTATCGTGCTGTCCCATGATGCCTGGGCCTGGATGGGGTACATTCAAAAAGTCTATCGTTCATTTCCTGAGCCACGCATTGCCTTCGCTCTTCGTCTCCGCCACATCTGCATGAAGAAAGCCGCCTCCCAACCGTCTTTTAGTTGATCTGCGTGCCGTAGCCTCTGATCCTCTCGGCGAACGCCCAGCTCTGGTTCTCCAGTTGCTCGTTCTCTCTAAGGTCGACATCGCGGCCGCGCTCGATGACAGCGATCGAGTAGCGGTCCAAGCTGCGGGCGTCGCGATAAAAGAGCGTCTTCATACAGTCCTTGACCAACTGGACGGCGTCGGCGCGGCTGAGTTCACGCGCGGCAGCCTCGTCCGGGACGTGCTTGCGCAGGATGGGCGTGGCGAGGTGGGCGCCGAAGCCGGTGGCCAGGGCAGGCGCGGAGAAGGTGGTGCCCAGCAAGTCGGCGAGCGCGAGGAAGGGCGTCTTGCCGTCGTGATCGAAGCCCGCGATCAGTAGCACATTCCACAGCGGGTTGAAATCGGACCGGCGCTTGTACAGCACCTTGGAAAGGTACGTGTGCAAGTTCTTGGCGTTGAGCGATGCACCGCCACCGATAGGCTGCTCCTCGCTCGACACGTCGTCTTCGGCCGCCTCGTGCTGGCTGTAGTCCTCGCGGATGGAGAGGGAGGTGAGCAGTCGGTCCAGGTACTGCATGTCCGACACGTCGCCGCCGAAGCCGACGACGGATTTGTTGTTGAAGACGCGCAGGCGCTTGACGTCCGTGAAACGAGCGAGCGAGCCATATGATGCTGAAATTCGGGGATACCGTCAGCAAAATCTCATCATGACAGACCATGGGTTCGGTGGCCCGTGGCTGGGGCGTACGCACCTAGGTTATCGGCAGCAATGACGACGCCATCCTTGTACTTCACTGCCACAACGCTGGTGCCCGTCACGATGGGTTGTTGGGTGTGCTGCATGGGGCCGCTGGTCTGGAGAAAGGAATGGTCGTAGGCGCCATAGACGTCGTCTCTGGGCTGTTCAGGAGTGCTGCATTAGCTGAAATGTCACTGGGCGGGGCGGTTGTGAGGCTTCTGCAGCTAGCTTACTCTGCCCCAGGCTTGCGGGAGGTGGTTCATGGCTACGGAGGCGAAGAAAGGATGTGGCGACAGGTGGCGGAGGACGGATCGAGGGTTTGGGGTCAGGAAGGTTGCAGTGTGGTGGTGGGCGATGGCAGTGGTAGACGGAGGTGATGGCGTTGGTGGTGCTGAGCTCCAGGAAGCTCCAGGTCGCCGGCTGACGCGCGCGATCACTGCCTGGCCTGCGCTTGCGGCGTCTGCCCATCCAATCACCGCATTTCTCAACACCACCACCTTCAAGAGGAGTTGCAATACTGAATGTACTTGGAAACAGAGTCTAAAATCGGTTTGGGCTATTAATGCAGGTAATTTGTTTTTGCTGCCACGAAAACAGTCGTGGACTGCTGAAATCCAATTCTGGCTGCGTATTCTCCGCGCGCAAAAGTACAGGCTTGACCGTCCGGGGGCTACGAGGTTCATCTCCGGCGCGGCGACCTGGATTTGCTTCTGAACCTGCTCCTTTTCCTCCTGTCATCGTGGCCACGATCCCTCCGATCACCATCTTTACGCTTCCCGCTATCCGAGACCTGCGGCGACCCGGAGCCCTCTCTGCTCAACCCTGCCCTGACCCTTTCCGCCATGCTAATTCCCTCCCCATTGCCAATGCCTAGTCCAGAAGAGCCTAGATCACTGGCAGGGACGAATTCCAAGGCTTCTCTCTGAGTCTTTTTCTGCTCCTCCTCCCGCTTCCTAGCAATCTCTCGCTGTGACTTGCCGAGGTTTTCCGCATATGCCCAAGACGGGAAGACCGTGGGCACAGCAACATCCGAGGGTAGGGTGGTAGCGTACTGGGCCTCGTCGTCGATGCTTGCAAACCCGCGCAGCTTGTGGAGTAGGCTCGGGTTGCGCAGCGCCGACGAATTCTCTAAACGCTGGTTGAAGTGAACGCCTTTCTTCTTGAGCTCGAGAAAATGCGCGAATTGCTTCGTGGACTTGGGCGGCGGCGATCCAGGCGGCGAAGGAGGTATCTCGAAGCTAGGAACCGGCGGCATCGTCAGGTCGCGCACGATGGCGCGGGTGGCAGAGTGTGGCGACTGCGGAGCGGCAGCGGCACCATTGGACTCTTCGGGCTCATCTACAGGCGGCGCAGAAGGACCTGGTGCGGGAGCGTCTGTGGGAACGCCCTCGGTCGGGTCTGGGAAAGACGGATCAGGCGCCGCTGTTGGCTCCGTGGGCTGGGCTGCGTTCTTCTGGTCCGGTGCGCCAGGCGCCTTGCCTTCTGCTGCCCTATGGTTAATCAGGAGCTAATGGTTCCACGCGGTGTCTTTTGCTCGGCTTACCAGGCTTCTCTACTGCCGGCTGAGCAGGCGTCGGGAGGCTCGCTTTCTTCGCCTAATATTCTTAGTTATTAGTAGCCATCGGCCCAAGGATGCTTTTGCCGCTGGATGCACGCTCTTACCTCGCTGGGCTGAGGCGCCTGGGTCTCTTCCTCGTCACTGCTTCCGTACTCGTCGAGCCCGAGCATCTTTGCACGGTTGAGGTTGAGAGGCGGGTGCGCGGGCGGTGATGTCGAGCTTGAGGGTCCGACGTCTTGGCGCGGCCAGGCAGCTCACAGCTGCGTGAGCTTCAGAGCTCCGACATCACCTCCACCTCCGCCGCCCGCTCACCCCAACATCCGCCTTCGCTCCATCCACACCTCCCCGACCGATCATCCCCCGCGGACCGCCAACCTACATCGACCATGGCTGCCATCTTTAGCGGCGCGCCCCCGCAGAGCGGCCCCGGATACTCTTTCAGACAGACGCCCATGACGGCAACACAAGCATCAGGCGCGAGGCAACACGGCTTCTACCCGTACGCCTCTCAACGATCCCCTTGAGGCTACTCAGAACAACAGACTGACTCGCACTTTGCAGTTACACTGACAACGGCGGTTCCACGCTCGGCATCTCCGGTAAGGACTTCACCATCCTCGCCGGCGACACTCGCAGCACGTCCGGCTACAACATCAACACACGCTACCAGCCCAAGCTCTTTAAGGTTGGAGGTGAGGGTCCGGAGAATGAGGGTGCAACCATCGTGCTATCGGTGGTGGGCTTCGCCGCCGACGGCCACGCGCTAAAGGAGCGCCTCGACACCGTTGTCAAGATGTACAAGTACCAGCACGGCAAGCCCATGTCGGTGGCCGCCTGCGCCCAGCGTCTGAGCCACATCCTGTACGGCAAGCGCTTCTTCCCCTACTACGTGCACGCCATTCTGGGCGGTCTGGACGAGGAGGGACGCGGCGCCCTGTACAGCTATGACCCCGTCGGCAGCTACGAGCGCGAACAGTGCCGTGCCGCTGGCGCCGCCGCTTCTCTCATCATGCCGTTCCTCGACAACCAGGTCAATTTCAAGAACCAGTACATCCCGGGCTCTGGTGTCGGCCATGCCCTCGAGGAGAAGCCCCGTAACCCGCTCCCCCGTAAGGATGTCGAGGAGCTGGTGCACGATGCCTTCAGCAGCGCTGTGGAGAGGCACATAGAGGTCGGTGATGGCCTTCAGCTGATGATCATCACGAGGGACGGCATTCAGGAGGCTTACAGGGACCTGAAGAAGGATTAAGCTGACGGTGGGGGGATCTTCGTTACGGATGTATGCATACCACGATTCAGCAGCTTCGGTCGCGGGAAATAGAGGATCAACTGAGCTTTAAAGTGAGCACAAAGTTCCCTTAATGGTGCCCAATCCAAATAATTCTTGCTGCCGCTATGTTCGGGTACGCTACGTGCTCTTAAGCTTGCGCATTTCCATGAGAGACAGGTGGAAGCCAATGGCAGGGTTGTATATGGCTTTGTCGATTCTCCATTCGTCTATTCTGCAGGGGTCCCAATGATACAATGCTAGGCAACTAAGCCTCACACACGGCTAGGTGATTGGTCGCCCACCGGGAGCCTAATCACTTCACCTCAACTCAATCTACAACAATAGGATTCATTAACAACAATAGCTTGTGAAAGTGACAATAGCAGTGAACATCCAGCCACCCCATAAGTCATGTATTTATTTCATCTGAGCATGCCCCCCCCTCGCCCACTCACCCACACACACACACCCACGCACAGAGTACTCTGCCTCAAGACATCAACCAAGCAAACACCAACAGCAACCACCCTAACAACCAACCACAATGTCTTCCCCCTCCGGCTACCAACTAGCAAAGGAAGTAAGTCATCCCACCACCCAGCAACCACTCGTCACCAGCTTACTTACCGGCTCTCAATAGCTCTTGGGGCTGGTCCCCAAGCCTACCAACAAGCCGGCCGCCACAGCCGCCACCACCACCACCACCAGCAACAAAGACAGCAACACCAAGAAGGCTGGCATTCATAAGCCCGGCACCAGGCCGTCGCCGGCCAAGCGGGCTGGCGTCACCAAGCGCGAGCAGCAGCAGCAGCAGCAGCAGCAGAAGAAGAACAAGAAGAAGAAGAGGCAGGAGCAGAAGCAGAAGCAGAAGCACCAGCACCAGCACCAGAACCAGAACCAGAACCAGCAACCGGCCCGTCATGGCCAGAGCACCGGTGTCAAGGACGTCGTCCCGGCGTACCGCGACGAATGTATCCGGTACAGGTGGGACTGGACGGAGGAAAGCTTCTACGAGCACCGGCTGGCATCCTTGACGCTTTGGGACCAGAAACGGTGGGGTGGATTGTGCTAGAAGGTTCAAGCGTCGTGGCAGGGCGATTGGGGGCGAGAGGATCAGGTGTGGTCAAAAAAGTCGGTCACCATTGGTCGGCTCGGGAGGAGGGGTATCCTTGGGTTTCTGGAAACTTAGGAAAGTTGTGAAAATGAGGATGGTAGTGGGCTGCTCAGTGACAACGATGACAAATTGTTCTCCATTGCAGATGAAATCAGTGGAATGAAGCTACTGGGCTACCTATCTCTGTGTGAGCAGCTACGCTCTCACCCACACTTCCCCGATAGCATCCCCCTCCTCCCTGAAGACCTTCCACTTACCCATTCCCACATGCTCTGGTGCTTTCCTCACGCCTCTTCCGCCGCCGCCAATGATCAGGTTGCCCGGGCGGTAGTTCTTGTCGTGCTGCATGCGGCGTAGCACAGTGTGATGCACCGCGACATCATTGGGTACATCGCGTACCTCGCCCTTAGGCAGTGGCCACGCAATGCTGCGCCACGAGCCGTCATTCGTCAGATCCATGCGCCGGAATGGGATCCACTCCATGCAATTCCAGCTGAAGACCGACAGGTGCGATGCTCCGTTGTTGAAGCAGAGCACGTCATGGATCTTGCCGGCCGTGGCCGACGAGTGAATGAGAGCGTGGAACCTTTTGGAGTGTTCTTGATGCTCAGTGTCACCTTTCCCTCCCTCAGATGCCTGATTCCCGTTAGTGGTGGATATGGTGCCATTGTTCAACTTCGGGAGAGGCCCCAGGTAGGAACGTGACCGCCCGTCAAGAGGCGGCGTAGCAGCACTGATCTGAATCTCCGGAGGAGCCGCACCGGCAGTGGCTTGGTGGTCATTGTCGTCATCACGGGTAGGAAGGTCGATATATTCTTCCTCCTCGTCCGGACAGCAGTTCAAGGCACGTAGCTTGTTCTCGTCGAACCGGAGGCCGGCGCGTTGGGCTTCGCGGACCATCCAGACGAGCGGCACGTGGCTTAGGGTTGCCTCTTCGTCTGTTTCCAGACCCCATCCGCCACCGATATCCTGAGAGTGGTTAGTTGAGTGCATGTTAAGGTTTGGCCAAGCAGGTAGTGGCTTACGGCATGACAGCCGGCGAACCAAACTTCCTGGATGTCTTGTTCCTCCTCATCGGAGTCGTATCCACCCGAATGTTGGACATTAGAAGATACACGAGACACCGAGCCGAAGCTTGACCGGCTTCCACGTCTCTGTTGCCTGGAGGAGAGCCCAGGACTCAGTGAGCGGAGGCCAGAGATCTCAGAACTGTCACGAAAGGGCCGAGGAACCTGCAGGTCGCGGTTGAACTGATTGCGGCGCTCTTGGCCGGCTTGCGCGGCGTCGGGCTCGCTGTCTTGGGTGGTGACGTTGGCCTTGGATACAGAGGGCTTTGTTTGTACGTGGCCTCTGTACGGAAGATGCTGATGCTTTCTGTGTGTATGTTTTTTGACTTCAGAGATGAGGTCCTGACGAAACTTGGCCCTGCGCTCGTCGATGGCGACTGCGTGGCGGATGACCCTGGCGGTGCTACGGGCAGTGTAGGGGAATTTACTGCGCTTCATCCAGGGGCCTTCGAAAGCAGGGACGCTGTTGACGGTATCGAAGAGGCCCAGGAACCTGATGCGGCGTACGGGACGGCTGAAGGTCTCTCGGAAGGCGCACATGTAGTCTCGCAAGCGACTCTTCTCCTTCTTCTCCTCGTCATTGCGTTCGGTGCGGGTCTGCCATTTCTGGAACGTCTTCCAGGCGAAGCGGGCCATTTCCTCGTTACCTGCAGTGAGCAGGCCCACGTGGTCCAGCATCTCGGCAAGGAAGCGGGCAATGTAAGCGCCGCGGGAGAAGCCGAAGAAGTATATTTCATCGCCGGGGAGATAGTAGCGCATAAGGAACTACGAGTCAGGGGCATCAGACGGTGCAGGAGGAAGTGGCAGGGAGACAGGTACCTTGTAGCCTCCCATGACATGTTCGGCGAAGGAAGTGCCAATGGCCGAGTCCTTGGTTTTGGCATACCACGAACTGAAGCGCTGCCAGTGGGAAGTGTGGCTCAAGGAGCCGGAGGTGACATAGGTGCCAATGCCGGGCTGGTAGTAGGAGAACTGGCTTCCATCGCGCCTGTCGAGCATGCGGAATATCTTGAGGATGTTGGAATCTGCATCGGTGCCCTGGAACTTGTTGCCGGTTCCGTCGAAGCACAGCACAAAGATGCGCTTGCGGTTCGGGGCAGGATCACACAGGGCATTGGCGGGCTGGTAAGGCTTCTCGTGCGCATCGCCCTTGGCATTGCCGTCTCCAAGGAGCTGGATGCGCTCGTCGTCCTTGTCGGGAGGCATGATGGCTGAGGATGGAGCAGGCACGACGCCCATCGCAGCTGCGGGAGCTGGGCCATAATTGTGCAGGGCGGGCGGGGACAGGTGGGGCGTCTGGCGGGTGGAGCGGAGTACGGAATGCAGAGGGCAGCGCGAGGGTGGCGCAGGGATCGGCGACGGCTCACGGCGACACAATGAGTAGGCAGGCGCGAGGGCCAATGGCGGCGGGCAGTCGTGCTTCAGCTCCCGCCTTCCGGCTGTGGTTGCACAGCCGTGGCCTCACGCCTCAGCCTTCTGCAGGCGCGCCGGACCCGGACCTGCACCTTCCCGATACCTCATGATCGCTCCCCACTCCGTGCTCCGTTACACGCCCTCTCAGTGCTCTCACGACCGCTGCATGTCTCGGATTCTCCAGCACACGGTCCCCGCTCAGCTCTGTTGCACAACACGCTCTCTTTGTTGATATCAAAACAAACCATCCAATTGGCCGGTCGAGCACGCAGCTCGCCTCGAGTCCCAGATCCACCGCCCCATGTTCGATGATGTGAACGGCTGGCTCATCTTGCCATGCATCTCGCCGCCTCCGTCTGACCGACCATCAATCTTCCCTTCTGCAGCTTGACCGGTCCATCCATACCACTGGCTTTCCGATTGCCTAGCGTTAAGTCCTACCTCAGCTCTCATTCTACACGTCATGGCTGGCGCCATGGCCGCTTCCCCGTCTCTGCCGCTCTGATGCAATATCTGCCACCCCGCACTTCTCTCCTTTGTCGCTCACCTCTTCCTTCACTTCTCCGAGCAAAGCCATTATGCTTCGTCGTCTGTCAACCACCTTCAAAAAAGACAAGAAGAAGGATGGCACCAGCCCCAGCGGCAGCTCCCCCAAGAGCTCCGCGGGTGGTAGTCCCACTCGTGACCACTCCGAGCCCAAGCCAGACAGCAGCAAGGGCAGGGAGGATGTGAATAGCACCTTTGAGCAGTTCGCCCAGGTCCTGCATGCTGCCCGCCGCCCGCTACCCACCCAGACTGGCGATGGCAGCTATGTCAAGCGAGACGCTCCAGCCAGCCTCTTCGAAAACCTGAAGACCATCGGTGTCGGAGACGCAAAGACGCTCAAAGATGTTCTCCAGAACAAGGCTAGGAAGGAGCTCATTGACGACAAGACGTATCTCATGGAACGCGTTATCCAAGTGAGTGGTTGCTTGGATCCTGTAGATGCCCATTGACATGCGGTATAGTTGGTCGCGGATCTTCCTGGTAACTCGGCTTTGCGCGTTGACCTCACCAACACCTTCGTCGACGAGCTCTGGAGCTGCCTGCAGCACCCACCAGTGTCGTATGTCCTTTTTCATTCTCCCTTTCCTGTGGACGCAAGCGGGAGAGCTTATTTGCGCTTAGGTACCTGGGAGACCAATTCTCCTATCGCCAAGCAGATGGTTCATACAACGTAAGTTGAGCTACAGCATCAGTGTACAATCCCCTACTGACGGCCAAAGAATATCATGTACCCTCATCTGGGAGCAGGTAAGTGTCCCCTTTGGCATCAGAAGCTTCCTAACTGACTACGAACAGCAAACACACCGTACGCACGGAGTGTCCAGCCCAAGACGGTCCTTCCTGGAGCGCTCCCTGACCCTGGCCTCATCTTCGATGCCATTTTCTCTCGCGAGGAGTTCAAGGAGCATCCGAACAAGGTCTCAAGCGTCATCTTCTACTGGGCTTCCTTGATCATCCATGATCTCTTCCAAACAGACCACCGGGATATCAATATCTCGAATACGTCTTCCTATCTCGATCTCTCCCCTCTGTACGGGGATAATCAGGAGGACCAGAACTGGATCAGGACCTTCAAAGATGGCAAACTCAAGGCCGACTGCTTCTCCGAGTCCCGAATGCTTGGTTTTCCTCCTGGTTGTGGCGTTCTGCTCGTCATGTTCAACAGATTCCACAATTTCGTCGTCGAAGAACTTGCCAAGATCAATGAGGGAGGCAGGTTCACCAAACCGCACCAGAGTCTACCGCCTGACATGGCCAAGGAAGCATGGGCAAAGTACGACAACGATCTCTTCCAAACTGGGCGTCTCGTCACTTGTGGTCTCTACATCAACATCACGCTTGGAGACTACCTCCGTACCATTGTCAACTTGAACAGGAGCAATACTACCTGGACCTTGGATCCACGTGTAGATATGGCCAAGGTCTTTGGCACTGATGGCACGCCGTCTGGCGTCGGCAACCAGGTCTCGGCCGAGTTCAATCTCGTGTATCGCTGGCACTCTGCCACCAGCAAGCGGGATGAGAAGTGGACCGAGGACATGTATCAGGGAATGTTTGGCAAGCCTGCATCTGAAGTTCCGATGGACGAGTTACTGAGAGGACTCGCAAAGTGGGACAAGACACTGGACAAGGATCCCCAGAAACGCCCGTTCGCTGGGCTTCAGCGGGATGCCAAGGGCAAGTACGCCGATGATGACTTGGTCAAGATACTCACTGAAAGCATCGAAGACTGTGCTGGTTAGTCTATTGATTTACAGAAAGGCATCACATGCTGATACGCGACAGGCGCATTCGGCGCAAACAACGTGCCCAAAGCACTTCGTGCTGTCGAGATCCTGGGCATGCACCAAGCAAGGAAATGGGGTCTGGCAACGCTGAATGAATTCCGCAAATTCTTTGGCCTAAAGCCTCACGATTCTTTCGAGAGCATCAACTCTGACCCCAAGGTTGCCGAGCAACTTCGCCACTTGTACGATCACCCCGACTATGTCGAACTGTATCCTGGACTTGTGACAGAAGAAGCCAAGGAACCGATGGTGCCAGGTGTTGGTATTGCTCCAACATTCACCATTTCTAAGGCCATCTTGTCGGATGCCGTTGTTCTCGTACGTGGGGACAGGTTCTATACTGTTGACTATCACCCGAGGAACTTGACGAAGTAAGTGGAATGATCCTAGACACGGAGACCAGCGGACTAATATTCACACAGCTGGGGCTTCAATGAGGTTCAATACGACTTGAATGTTGAACAGGGATGCGTTTTCTACAAATTGTTCCTGAGAGCATTCCCGGCCCACTTCAAACCAAACTCCATATATGCGCACTATCCGGTATGTTGACAATTCGCCTTGTTTGACGGATGGAATGCAGATTCTCACACACATTTCAGATGACCATTCCTTCTGAGAACAGGAAGATCATGCGCACCCTCGGTCGAGAGAGTCACTATTCATGGGATCGGCCAGAGCTCATCCCAGCACGGACTAACATCACGACCTACGTTGGTGCGAAATCTGTCCTTGAGCAACAGAGAATCTTCAAGGTAACGTGGGGAGTAACATTGGAAGAGCTGATGGGCAAAGGTGGCTCTCATTTCATGCTGTAAGTTGTGATATCAGAATCTTCCAGGCGTTTCTGACATCGACCTAGGTCTGGCGATGAGCCGCTGCATGCCAATCAGAGAAAGACGATGGCGAAATCTCTCTACAGAGAGAACTGGCAGCGCGACGTCAAGACTTTCTACGAGCACATCACGCTCAAGCTTCTGCACGAGAAGTCTTTCAAGATCGCAGGTATCAATCACGTGGACCTCACAAGAGAGTAGGTAACAGCGCATCAGAAGCAAAACACATCCGCTGATTGGCGTAGCGTCGGAAATCTGGCCCACGTCCACTTTGCATCCAGCATGTTCTCCCTCCCGCTGAAGACCAAGGAGAACCCGCGCGGCATCTTCACCGAGCACGAGATGTACATGGCACTAGCCGTAATTTTCTGCTGCATATTTTTCGACCTTGAGCCGGCCAAGTCATTCCCGCTACACCGCGCCGCCTATGCTGTCTCCCAGGGCCTTGGTAAGCTCATCGAGGCCAACGTCAAGAGCGCCAGCTCCACCAGCTGGATCTCTAGCATTACCGACAGCATCCACGAAAACAGCAACTACTTGAAGGAGTATGGAGTGCACATGGTACGCCGGCTACTCGATTCAGGGCTCAGCGCCGAGGAGGTCGCGTATTCGCAAGTGTTTCCCACAGCGACAGCTATGGTGCCGAATCAATCGCAGGTGGTAAGACGACTTCTCCTTTTCTAACAAAGCCCCAAATCTTACGCATCTTCTAGTTCACTCAAATCATGGACTTCTATCTCTCACCACGAGGAACGCCGCACCTGCCGGAAATCCGTCGGCTGGCATGGCTTGACACGCCAGCGTCCGACGAGACGCTGATGCACTATGCCATGGAAGCCATCCGATTGAACGGCACCTTCGGATCCTACCGCGAGGCGGCATCGGAAACGACCATCATCGACGGGCGCGACGACAACGCCAGACACATCTCGGTCAAAGCGGGGGATAAGGTCTTTGTATCCTTCGTCGGCGCCGCCAAAGACCCTGTCGTGTTCCCCCACCCGGAGGAGGTACGCCTCGACCGCCCGCTCGAGAGCTACATCCACTACGGCGAGGGTCCGCACGCCTGCCTCGGCCGCGATGCCAGCAGGGTCGCCCTGACGGCCATGTTGAAGACGGTGGGCAAGCTGGAAGGGCTGAGGAGGGCGCCCGGGCCGAAAGGCGAGCTGAAGAAGATTCCCAGGGAGGGGGGATTCTACGTGTATATGAGAGAGGATCATGGGAGTTATTTCCCTTTCCCGCTGAGTAAGTCTCGCTTTCCCTTCTTCATGCTTGTGTTCAGGGCAATCCTAGACCACCGGTGCTTGGAAGTTGACTGACAGTCTCTTGCAGCAATGCAGGTGTGTTGGGATGGCGATCTGCCGCCGTTGAAGTGAGATTGAGTGGTGGATGGAAAGGGGGTTCGTTCGATGATAGGTCACCGGAACGCAGGCAATTGTACGACACTCGCTTGTGGAAAGACAACTACCTTCCTTGACGCTTTTCGGTATTGATGGTGATGGCGTAGCTCTTGAGGTATTCGTTCTGGAACAAGGTTTCCACAACAGGTTGAAGTTGAATTGAGCTGCCTACATTTGTGGTCCAACCTTTACTGCCCACGTGATCGGGTTGCGACATTGCAGTGAGACAGGCGCAAAGACCCAGTTCCTTTGCAAGTTACTGCGCACAGTGGTGTTGATCCTATACACGTGGTATCGCACAGGGCTGGAAGTGAAAAGCTCTTGGGTTGAAATATCTGAAGAAACACATGAAGTCATGACCATAGTCTTCTGAATGGTATCCGAGTCTGCCGTAACCGTACCAACGCCCCTTTTTTTGAGTTCCGCAAAGATCGCCATCATGAACGCCACCCAATGCTCGATTCGACTCATCGCAAGATCAAAATCTCTCTTTCATCCTGGAGGCGACAGTGCGCAAGTTCCCGTATACCTTGCCCGGCGGCGCACCCAGGATCAACGAGACAACGGCCTCTCTCGCGACATGGATGTTCTTGAAGCCGCCGAGAATGTGGATCTTCTGGTCGGCGAGGACGATTCGCGTGCGGGACGCGTTCTCGATGGCGAACTTGGTCTTGCCGTCCTTGCCAGCAATGCGGCCAATGGCTCTGCCCAGGTGGTCTCCGTTCAGGGTCTTGACGTCTTTGATCTCGAAGGTCTCGATGTACAGGTCGTCCAGTCTCAGGAGAGCGATGGCGTCGTCGACGTCGAAGCCCAGGCTGAAGGCCTTGACGAAGTCCTCTCCCTTCTGCAGGGCGCCCGTGTCGGTGGTGGCCCTCGACGTGCGGAGCTCGACGGCCTTGTTCTTGATGTTCATGCGGACCTGCAGCTTCAGATGCTCGACGAGCGGGGGGTAGATCTTGGGCCAGGAAGCCTTGAGCGGGGTCAGGCGGTGCGGCGGGATGGGGACCTTGCGCGTCTCGACGCGCATGGAGAGCGGGATGTCCTTGGCGGGCGCAAACTGGGGGCGGCCCTCGGTGTCGACCTGCATCGTCTCCTCGGACGCTTCGGCTGCGGGGGCGGAGTCGAACTCGGCGGGGGCATTGAGGTCGAGCAGGACGCCTTCTTCTGCGCGGTGTGTTAGAAGCATGTGGCTACTGTGCGGAGTGACGGGAGCACTTGCCCTGAGGGACGTCGGTCATGGCGTTGTCCTCGGCAAGCTCGTCGGGCTTGCGCAGGAGCGCAGTCGGGGCAGGCATAGTTGGCAACAGTGGTCGTGCTTAGCAGTGGGAGCTGCGGCAGGCGTGGACTGGGCGTATGGGCGTGTGGGGATGCTCTAGAATTTTTGATGGCGGAAGTGAGGCCTTGCCGCCCGGCGGTGAATCCTCGGCAAATGGCCCGTGCGCGCCGCCTTCGTCCTTGGTCGTGCTCCGATCGCCGCCGCGCGCTTGCGTTTTCTCGAGCACGAGCGTCATCCTACTCTTCCTCTTCCAAGCTCTCACAGAGCCAGCAACAGCAATCCAGTTCTCCGCTTTCCGCGCCCCGCGTCTGCTCTGCTTTCTCCCTCTACCGGCACCCAGGGCCCTCCGTCATGTTCTCGACATAGCAACAATGAGTCGCCATGTAGCCGCTCGGGTCGGCGGAAGAACCTTGCTGTCTGCCGCCGACCTGCCCATGTGCTTCCCGCACCCGCTCTGTGCCGCACGTCTCGTGAGCGCGAGTCTGCTTTCCTCTCGCCAATTTTCACACAGAGCGCCTTCTGCGCTTTCCCAACTGTTCTCCGCGCCTCCAAACTCACCATCAATCACTACGACGTCATTGCTAGGTTTCGGGTCCCCAGCGAGTAGCTTCCCTACCGCGACGCGAAGACCGCAAGTCGGCGGCATCATACTCCAATGCGCAACTGCGGCATGGAAACGGTCCGCACACACCACAGCGCGGAGACGGCGAGGAATCTTGAACAGGCGAAACAAGAGCTCGGCCAGTAATGGCTCGAGTACACGCGCGAGCGCAAGCAATTCTGCTGCAAAGCCTGAAGCGTCAAAATCCCCGGATTCTGACAAGTCGGCCGAGTCCGCGAATGCTGCCGCTGGAGCTGAGACGGGGAAGCATTTCATGAATCGTCTTCCCCACCTTCCCCACCGACCCACGAAGGAGGAGCTGCTCGCTGCCGCCACCGGCGCATGGGCTCGGTTCAAGGTCCATTTCAAGTGGTTTTCTATTAGAAGCGGACGAAAGTTTAACATGGACGACATCAGTGCCTTTTTCTCCTGGATCCTTTTGGGCCACCTCGCCTGGATTATCATTGGTACGACTACATTTTTCTCCATGTGCATCTTTCTGGTAAACACCGTCTTCGCGCAAGAGACCTTGGCCGGGACTGTAGGAAACTACCTCACCAAGTCGTCTGGTATTCAAGTCGTTTTCGAGTCTGCCATCATTCCCAAGTGGGGGGATGGTGTCATTACATTCAAGAACGTCTTCGTGTCCAGACGACCAGGTCGAGGCCAAGGGAATGTCAGCAAGGGCTCCCGAGACTTCGCCGCCGCAGCCGCAGCTGTGGCTAAGCCAAAGGACCCCAGTGTCGACGATTCGATTGCCGAAGAGGAAGACGGGAACTACACCCAGTTCGACCTTACGATCAACACGGTGAACGTGACCTTGTCATTCACTAAATGGTTCAATGGAAAGGGACTTCTGCGGGACGTCGAGATCAAAGGCATCCGTGGCGTCGTAGATCGAACTCATCTGATTACTCCAGATGAGTACATTGATCCGAGGTCGTACAAGCACGAGCACCAGCCTGGCGACTTTGAGCTGGATTCGTTTAAGATGGATGATCTGCTCGTTACCGTTTACCAGACAGGTGGATTCAGACCTTTCCCAGTCAGCATCTACTCTTGTGATCTGCCTCAGCTGAGAAAGCAATGGCTCTTCTACGACTTCCTATCCGCGAACAACATGTCTGGGTCAATCGACAACTCTCTTTTCACAATCCATCCCCGACAAACCCACAATTATGCTAGTGCACCGCTAGCTGATGACTCCGAAGGCGGCCCAAACCAATGGAAGAAGCATAGCCGCATGAGGATCGACGGGCTCAACATTGACCACCTTAACCGTGGTGTCGAAGGTCCTTTTGGCTGGATCCATGAAGGCAACGTGGACATTGTAGCTGATATTATGTTCCCCGCGGATGATGAAGAGGGCATTGCAAAAGTAATGTCCGATTTTTACGATCGGATGGAGGCGACTGTTTCGGCTCACGGCAATCGATTCGGCGGAGACTTCCACGGGACGGTGTCCAGAACCAATGCGTCCGAGGCGGATTCCGTGGAGGCTGAGAATGAGAATGACAAGCGGTTCTTGGTCATGGACATGCGTGTTCAGTTCAACGACGTCCGCGCCGCGGTACCGCTCTTCACCAGCGACATTTCTTACGTCAACAACGCCTTAATTCGCCCTATTGTGGCGTATATCAACTCGAAACGAACATTCATCCCTGTCAATTGCCGCGTCGTGAAGCGCGCCAGCGAGTTCGACGGTTCCTGGACCATCTATGACAGTGGTCTCATGGATGATCTTTCCCGCGAGGTTTGTAGACCCTCTTCTTTGTTTTCTATTACAGTGCCATGTCGCTGACTTTTCACGCAGCTCTACGAGGCTTTTGCCCGCGACATCAACGATGATCGTCAGACACGCGCACGCCGCTTTAAGAAGGTGGGCATCTGGACTCTCCAGCTGGCCGCACAAGCACTCTTCCTCGGGCTAGCGGGTAATATCGCCTAGACCTCTCTTGCACCTGCAAGGATTTACTCCCGTCTATCCGCAGTCTTTTATTCGGGGATAAGATTGTGTACAAAAAGTGTATCAAAAGTATAGCGACGGCGTTTCAAGGCTTACAAGAGGGAGGTTTCACATCGGTTCTTTTCTTGGGGTTGGGGTTAATTTCTGGGTTGTGCAACAAAGAAAGCACAAAAGATGGTGATTGGATTCAACTACTCTTAGTAGTGGCGGGCTGCATCTATTCTTATGCGATTTCGTCACATCGGGTTTACAGAAGAATTGCAGAGATATCCAGACCCGGACGCGGCCGCGGACGTGGGTTTTAGGTCCGTACAAACGTGTCCAGATATTGAGTTGCACTACCACGGAATAATTGGTCTAACGTCTTTGGGAGACAGATGCGGGTGGGCTGGATTCCTTTGCACTCCCTTGTGCCGTGGCCTCTTGGACTCATGCACAAAGCTTCCTTGTCTGGGCGTAGAGGTCGTTGAATGCTACTTGCGTTCAAAGTACGTAGAGCGTACGATGCTATGAATCGAGATTTTGCGCCATTTAATTGTGATGCATGATTACACGACCTCACTAGCACGCAGTCAAATACCGTCTGAAATAATTGCCAGATTCTCTTGGTTCTGTAAGTGATATTACACGCCTAATTCGACGGCACCAGTCCTTTAAACATCCCAGACAACAAGTCTTCCGTCAACACCGCTGGTGCTGATCTTGGAAAGCTGGCCTCCATCCTCCTGGTAGCTGCGCATCATCAGAATCGTGTTCTGGTGCGTCGAGTGCAGCTTCGTGTCATCCTTGACTTTGCCCTTCAGATCCATCTGCCTAAACATGTTCCTAGCGCTTTCCTCTTGATCGCCCGCACCGGCCGCCTCGGCCTTCGTCTCCAGGGCACCGACCAACTGCCAGCCGCCCTCGCCGCCCTGGAAGCGGTAGGGCTCACAGTCGTAACCGGCCGCGATGATGGTATCCTCGGTGGTCCATTGCAGCGAGACGAATGGCAGCAGCTGGGTGCTGATGCTCAGCACGGCCTTGGGCGGAGCATCGGGAGCGGAGGGGTAGACGACGGTGACGCTGCTGTCGTGGGCGGCGAAGGCGAGGGCGGAGCCCGACGGGCTGAAAGAGACGCCGTGGACCCAGCCGGTGGTGTTGTTGAGGAACTCGCCGCAGACGGTGTTGAACGGCAGGCGCTCGCCCCAGGCGCTGGGCTCGGGCTTCGAGTCGACGCCCTTGATGAAGGCGGAGAAGACGCGGGCGTGGCCGTCGGCGGAGCCGGCGGCGAGCAGCACGCTGTTGGGGTGCCACGCCACCGACGTGATGGTGCTGCGGATCGGCTTCTTCAGGTGCTTCGACACCCACCAGTCGTTCTCCTCCTCAAAGTAGCACACGGCGATGACGCGCGCGCCGCTGCCCACCGCGAACTTGGTCTCCGAGGGCGACCAGCGCACGCACGTCGCCGCGCGGTTGATGCGCAGCAGCACGAGCGTCGGCTTCCAGCCCGCGGCCGTGGGCTCCCAGACGTAGGCGTTGCGGTCTGCGTGTGGTGGAAGGGGTTCCCCGCTGTCAGTCTCGGAGCTGGTGTTTTAGGCTTCAGGGATGCCGGCGGGGTGTCGTCTGCCCCAATTGGCGGGCATACGTACCCTGGGAGCAGGTCACGATCTTGCCGCTATTGGGCGCGATATCGACGCCGGTCACGGTCTTGTCGTGGCCGGTCAGCACATCGCTGAGCTGGAACTTGCCGCCTGAACGCTCGTAGAGCTCGACGTTGTTCTCGCGGGTGACAGCTACGCCGGAGCGATCGGCCGTGAAGGAGTGGTCATGGACCGGGTGGTGGAAGAGATGGTGGACTTCGGAGGGCGCCATTGTTGCTGTTGTTGTTGGGTGAGGGGGGTATTTCCACAATAGGAGGAGCTCTCTACTATTGCGGGCGAGCGCTGGTGGAGAGCGGACGTGGGCTGGGCACCGTTGGAGGGGGCTGATGACGCCGCGACCAGGGTCCGTCGCTCGGCGAGACTTCGGCGCCTGCTTGATTTCACCTGCGAGACAATCCATAGCTGCAATCGCGACTTCACGTCACCCCGCGACACAATTTGCCCGTCGCCTGTTCGCACAAACTCGCCCTTCCCCGCTCCTTGTCCTCGACGCGCCACCTCCTCTACACTTCGCAACCGCAACATCCACGACGCGCATCACTCGCAATGGCAGGCCGTGCGAAGACCGACGCCGCGAAGGCTGACAAGTCCAAGGCCGCAGGCCCTCCCCCGAACCAGACGTAAGTAACGGACCCCGATTATGGCAACCTGAACACGTATTGACCGGCCAACTCAGGCTCTACTGCAGGAACCTCACCGACAAGATGCCGAAGAAGGACCTCAAGCGCGAGCTTTACCTGCTCTTCAGCACCTACGGTAGCGTCCTCGACATAGTCACGATGAAAACAATGAAGATGCGCGGTCAGGCGCATATTGTCTTCCAGGACATCTCTAAGGCGACGCAGGCCATGAGAAACCTCGATGAGAAGGACTTTCACGGCAAGAAGATGGTGCGAATTCGACTTCACCTTTTGCGCTTGTCTAGGGATAACTAAGTAGACTTTCAGATCATCCAATACGCCAGGTCCAAATCCAACTTCGTTGCGAAGCTCGACGGCACCTTCAACCAGCCCCACGCTGCCCAGCCAACCCCTGCTCCCGCTCCTACGACTTCTCTCCAGCAATCCATCTTCAACAACCCGCCATCTGCGCTTCCCGCCCCTCCGGGTGTAAATGGGGTTGACAGCCCCGCGAGCGTGGATAGCTCGAAGAGAAAGAATGAGGATCTGGAGGCTGGTGATGCCAAGCGCACCAAGATCGAACAGCCCCCGGCTGACGAGGAGGACGACGATGAGGCCGAGATGGAGATGGACGAATCCGATTGAGCTACTCCGAGATCAAGGCCCGGCGGTGCGTCTGACAATTTTGCAGCGCGTTGCGACAGTGAGCGGAAGATCTTCCTTACCCAAGGTAGTTGGCGGCGTCACGGTTCACCTTTGAATAGCCAGGTCTAATTGCAATGACAGGAGCACGGTTCCACCCTTTTTCTCTTCAAGAGGTTCGGTCTGCTTGTAATGCGAGATCCACGGGTAAATGCAAGCCGACGCACGCTCCAACTATGCCAAGCCACTGCAGTATATACTGCAGGGGAGAAGGCTCCGGCGTCGAGGCCGTCTCTTCAAGAGCCGTGGCAGTGTTACACGGATGCACAAAAAAGACTGGCATGTCCGTCACTGGGTGGTTCTTTTTGGGGGGGATCAGCCTTTCCCCTTAGCCCGATCGTTGCCATTGCCGAGACTTACGGTCATGCTGATAGCACCCATGACTCCTACGCTGTTGATCTGGGCGCCATACTGCGGCGGGACAACCAGGTCCTGTATCTGCTGCACGGAAGCATTGCTACTAGCGGCTACATCGTGGAGGTTGAAGTAAAGAACTGGAACACGATATGTCGGAGATAGTACAACACTGTACTCTATGTGCGGGGACCGCATCGTGTGCTGGGTTTGTGGTAATTCCTCCTGTACTGATAAGCATGAGATACTCGAATAAACAAGCTGCATGGCCCAAGACTTGCCTCGTCACTCTCCTCGACAAGGTCGAACGACTCGTGGGTTGTGTCGCCAGAGCTGGCTGGATGCTGCGTGAGAGGCCGTATTATGCGGAGGCAGGTCATGCCCTGATACTATGACGTCTGTCAACCGCGAAGCGATGGATAACGGAACCGCAAGTAGACGTACGCCGGAGGTTAGGTCGACAGACTGCCAGTCGTGCCCGCGGCTGGAGCGCTCAACAAGCGCCACAAGATCCCTACACCCCTGTGCAAATCTTTCGGCCGACACGAAGGGGAACGGCGAAGGGTCCCTCGCGGCCGCCATTCTCGATCTGCAGGGACGGCAGGCGTTGCTGGGCGTCGCGATCGCGATTGCTGAAGGCGACAAGCGATGTGGGCGGACCCTGCAGTAGGTGGGTGGGGTTGCGTCACAGGCAAATCGGGCAGTAGCCCCATCTTTTCGGAGTCGCGCCGCCCTCCGTCGCACCCGCGCGCGCCAAGATCACCGCGGATGCCTTCCAGTCGCGCTCCAACGAGCTCTCAAGGCTGCAACGCCATCCTCCTCCATTCTATCGCCTAGCCTGCCTAATTTGTTCTTGCCCTTGCTACGCCCACTGTCCCGTGCTTCTTCCGACGCAGCATCTCCACATCGCCGCGCACGAGCTGATCTCGAGTCTTTCGCCATCCGAAACGGGCAGTTCCAGCTCCAGCGTCCTGCGACCATGGCGCCCCAGCCCGAAAAGAGTCAATTGAAGCGCGCTCTGGTACGTTGCGACACCCGCGCCCTGCAATCCTCCTCTGCTTACCGCCCACAACCAGCAATCCGCCGGCGAGGACGACACCGAGTACAAGAAGCCGCGCACCGAGCAAGCGGCTGCCGCCAAGGGCCACGACACGCCGCTGAAGGTGCTCAACGCCGCTTTCCCTTCCCCAGTGACCCAAGGTGGCTCAAGCACGACCGATGCCTCCAAAGAGGGCACCGCAACACCGCCATCCAAAAGCGGTGATGATGGGCCGGCGGTGGCGGGCAAAGGTCCCGTCGAGAACTCGCAGCGCACCGGTCTGTCATCGCCGCCCTCAGATACTCAGCCGTACTCGCAATTCACATACCCTCCCGGCCCCTGGTACGAGGTGCAGGACGAGGAGGCCGAGGATGTCTGGGGATATTTAGTGCCCATGGATGACAAGTTTGGAGACGTTCTCGTGCTGAGAAAGCGCAGCGCGTGCCCTCTACCTAACCCCCCTCCCCTGCCATCTGGTAAGGCAGTCATGAGGAGGGGGTCACTCGAGAAGCAGGAGGAGAAATACGAAGAGACGAAGCAGAACGATGGTGTCCCGGCCGGTGGGTATCTGATTGGCAGGCACCCGGAGTGCGGTACGTTATTTTGTTCTTGTGGAGCGAGACTTAATGGGTGATGCTAACATGCTCGGCAATCAGATCGTGTCATCAAATCGTCGCTAGCAATTTCGAACCGCCACTGTCTGTTTTTCTCGGAACACAAGGGCGGTGGCGCCGTTGCAGTGCTCGAAGACCTCTCGGCCAATGGCACATTTGTCAACGATGCAATTGTTGGTCGCAACAAACGGCGGGAGCTCCACGAAGGCGACCAGATCCACATCGTCGATGAAGCCAAGTGCATGTTCCGTTACCCGCGCAGCAAACGCACAGCGAACGGCTTCAGTGAGCAATACAGCGTTCAGGAGCAGCTCGGCAAAGGTCACTTTGCATCTGTCTATCTTTGCATCGAAAAGTCAAGCGGGATGCGGTTTGCCGTCAAGAAGTTCGAGAAACGCAGCGGTGCTTCCGAACGGTCCAAGGTGGAAGGCTTGCAGCAGGAAATTGCCGTCCTGATGAGCGTCAGCCACCCTTCGCTCCTGTGCCTCAAGGACACGTTCGACGAGGCGGATGGCGTTTACCTTGTTCTGGAACTCGCTCCAGAAGGAGAACTTTTCAACTGGATCGTGATGAAGCAAAAGCTGTCCGAAGACGAAACAAGGAAGGTGTTCGTGCAGCTGTTTCAAGGAGTCAAATACCTGGTAAGTGAGCGACTCTTATCTCCGGTACAATTGGTTGCTGATACTTGCGATAGCACGAACGAAACATTGTACACAGGGACATCAAGCCAGAGAACATCCTGCTGGTGGACAAGGAGCTGAAAATCAAACTTGCTGACTTCGGCCTTGCAAAGATCATTGGAGAGGAATCCTTCACGACGACGCTGTGCGGCACGCCTAGCTACGTTGCCCCCGAGATTCTTGAGACGTCAAACCATCGTCGCTACACCCATGCCGTCGATGTTTGGTCCCTCGGTGTCGTCCTCTATATTTGTCTTTGCGGATTCCCGCCGTTTTCTGACGAGCTTTGCACCCGGGAGAATCCCTATACATTGTCTCAGCAAATCAAGATGGGAAGATTCGATTATCCTAGCCCATACTGGGACTCGGTCGGCGATCCTGCCCTGGATTTGATTGACAGGATGTTGACGGTCGATGTCAACAAGCGCATCAGCATTGACGAGTGCCTTGAGCACCCATGGACCCGCAATGCCTGTGGGCCAACCGCAAGCATTGACTCAACCGATGGCTTGACCGGAGCTTTGGGCAATCTCGATTTTGCCAAGCGCAAAGTCAAACGCGAGCGAACGCTTTTGAGCAGCATCAATGACGTAAAGGTCAGCAGAGTGGTGGAGCTCGCGAGCGATGCTCCACCGCTCAAGATCTACGAGAAGAACGGCAACAGCTCACAAAGCAAATCGCCGTCAAAGGCCCGGAAGGCCAAGAAGGAGGACACTCCGTCGAAAGAGAGAAACGAGGCGGAATTCATGGAAATGGGCGGCAAAGGCGACGAGACGCTCTACGGCGACGAGACGAGCAGGTACCCCGGGGCGTGAAGCAATGTCATTGTCATGAATCGGTGGGACCACTTTCCTTTGTTGACGGGCAGCGAGCCTTCCCAATCAACGATGGCGGCGTTGGCTCTTCTGACTTCTCAGGCGAACAGGCGTCATGGCTCGCGGCTTTTGCCATGTGCCTTGGGGTATGCTTACTTTCTTTTGGGAAGACGAAACCAGACGGAGTTCTGGTACCAGCCGGCTCCGCAAACGTTGTTCCTGCTTCCACTTTTCCGGCTGTTCTCCATACCCAGGGATGGAGAGCTTCCGAGCAACGGACGATAGCTTCGTCACCCTGTTATAACAGATCATGCCGTTTACGATACCCCTACCGATGGGCAACGGCGAGCTACGTTTCTTTCTACTTCTTGTATGTATGTTAGGTATGAGCGCAACTGGACATTGGCGCAAAAAAAAATACAAACATTGGTCAGCATTTTGGGAATGGTGGGCAACGCGGAAAGGCTAGCAGCATCTCGCAATGGACCCTGAAGCCTTTGGCCCGCAGGTCCTGCTGAGGCGGCGTGGTCCGAGGAGCAGCGAGCAGCGGCCGCGGGGTCATGGTCCAGTCGTGCACATACCGTACGAGCCTAACGTTGTGGGTGGGGATGCGGAAGCCAGTCGGATGTGCTGCTTCGTAATTTGGCGCAGCTGCAGGCGCGCCGCCCGCGCAACGGCTGCACTCAGAATTTGCAGCGCCCATCAGCATCTCGCAGAGCTTAGCCAACGGTCGAGTAGTAAAATCTGGCATTTGTCGGCTGTCGTGGCGTGAGAAACGTCCCAGGCGTTGGATGGGCGCCATCTCATCTGGGAAGCCCCTTTCACCGCCTAGCAGATCGGTACCTGCGTCCCAGCCGCGCCGCCAGACAATAATTACGCCGTCCTCCGTCTCCCTACATCTCCTCCACCACCCGTCAACACCACCTCTCCCCCACGCCGCCATGGGTGTCCTCGGTGAGCTCGCCGGCCCTGCCGTCGAGTGGTACTCGTCTGCCTCCACCCCCACCCAGATTGCCGTTGGCTTCGCTACCGTCTTTTTCGCGTCCATCTTCCTCAACATCCTGCGGCAGCTTCTGCCCAAGGATCCCAAGAAGCCGCCCGTCGTTTTCCACTTTGTGCCGTTCATCGGCAGCACCGTCACCTATGGCATGGACCCGTACAAGTTCTTTTTCTCCAATCGCCAGAAGGTGCGTGTTCCCGGCTTGTGTTTGCCGCGTGGCCTTGGCTGACCGCATTTCCCACCAAACAGTACGGCGATGTCTTCACCTTCGTTCTGCTCGGCAAGCCCACCACCGTCTGCCTGGGCACCAAGGGCAATGACTTCATCCTCAACGGCAAGCTCAAGGATGTCAACGCCGAGGAGATCTACAGCCCGCTCACCACTCCGGTTTTCGGCAAGGATGTCGTCTACGACTGCCCCAACTCCAAGCTCATGGAGCAGAAGAAGGTATCCCACCACACACACGGCCGAGCTCGAGCCCGTTCGCGATGCTGACCTGTGCCGCAGTTTGTCAAATTCGGTCTTACCAGCGATGCTCTCCGCTCCTACGTCGACCTGATCACCGCCGAGGTGCAGGACTACGTCAAACGCACTCCCAACTTCAAGGGCGAAATCGGCACCATTGACGTGCCGCAGACCATGGCTGAAATCACCATCTTCACCGCCTCGCGCTCGCTGCAGGGCAGGGAAGTCCGCGAGAGATTCGACGCTTCCTTCGCCGATCTGTACCACGACTTGGACATGGGTTTCACTCCGATCAACTTCATGCTTCCCTGGGCCCCTCTGCCTCAGAACAGGCGCCGTGACTTCGCTCACGCCAAGATGGTCGAGGTCTACACGGATATCATCAGGGCCAGAAGGGAGGGCAAGGTCAAGAAGGAGGACGAAGACATGATCTGGAACCTGATGGGCTCGACCTACAAGAACGGCACGCCTCTTCCCGACAGGGAGATTGCTTGCATGATGATTGCGCTTCTCATGGCCGGCCAGCACTCGTCGTCGTCTACTATTTCCTGGATTGTCCTTCGTCTCGCATCCCGTCCGGATATCACCGAGGAGCTGCTCGAGGAGCAGAGGCAGGTGCTGGGCTCCGATCTTCCTTCGCTCAAGCACGAGGACCTTGCCAAGCTGCCTCTCCACCAGCAGGTGGTCAAGGAGACGCTCCGCATCCACGCCCCGATCCACAGCATCATGCGCAAGGTCAAGAACGACATGTTGATCGAGTCGAGCAACGGCAAGACTTACACGGTTCCCACGGGCCACGTCCTCCTCGCTTCGCCCGGTGTGTCGGCCACTTCGTCGGAGCACTTCCCCAACCCTCAGCACTGGGATCCTCACCGGTGGGACGGCAAAACGGTGAGCAACGAGTCGGCCGACGACGAGCAGATTGACTACGGCTTCGGCATGGTCTCCAAGGGTACCAACAGCCCGTACCTGCCCTTCGGCGCCGGCCGTCACAGGTGCATTGGCGAGCAATTCGCGTACACGCAGCTGCAGACGATTCTGGCCAACCTGGTTCGCGAGTTCAAGTTCAGGAACATCGACAGCTCGAACAACGTGGTTGGCACCGACTATTCGGTAAGTTCGGTTCTCGCGATGGATTCGGCAGATTCACTAACGCGTCATAGTCCATGTTCTCGCAGCCTCTCAGGCCGGCCATGGTCGTTTGGGAGAGGAGGGAGAAGGCGTAGACTCTTGGAATAGAGTAATGGCTAGATGATGCTTGGACATGACTTAACTTCACGAGCTACATATATGAGAAGTGGTAGAAAGTGAATCGGCTTCGAGACCACAAACACACCCTTGTACTAATAATAATATTCGATTCTGATCATCTTCTGGGGAATTGAGAAGTGGCCAAGTGAAAAGATTCCAAACGCGGTGAAGGTGCTGGCTCAGCGGGTCATGGACGCCAGCAGCCCTCTTCTTTTGGCGAGTAGATGTTTAGATAGAAGTGTGGGATGACGAGTAGTCGGAGTGGGCCCTCGGCGCGTGTCTGGGGCGGCGCAACTGATGCCGAGGTCTCATCAGCTCCACAGCTCTGTCCCGCGACACCCACTCACTCATCATCGACGCCCACCTTCCAATGCGACGCCGACGACCATGACGTCTTCCAACCGCTATCCCTTCGCTGCGGCGCCTGACATTATTCGCTCACATCAGAAAGACGCGTACTTCGAAGGCGTGCTGCTCGAGCAGCTGTCGGCCATCCTCCGCAAGCTCCGAGGAGCGCGCTTCGCCCACAACTACACGAGCGAGGCCAAGACAGCTGCCGAGCTCCTCTACCTGGGACTGACCACCTTCGTCGGCAACCGCACGCTCGGCGAGGAGTACTGCGACATCGTGCAGGTCGAGGATGACACGCTCCGCCTGCCGGCCGTCTATCGTCGCGGCGGCTACATCGTCACAACCATACTCTTGCCGTACGGGCTCAACCGGATCCTGCCCGCCTTCAGGCGAAGGATACGCGCCAAACTCGAGGCGAACCTGCGCAAGCTCTCGCGCAAGCCGGGCGGGCAGACTGGGATGGCGCACCGCATCCAGTCGTACGTGCTGAACAACCTGGACCCCCTCACGTCGCCGTCGTCCGTCTACGCCGTCAGCCTGGCGGCATTCTACTTCTCGGGCGCCTACTACGAGCTCGGCAAGCGGCTGTGGGGCCTCCGCTACATCTTCACGCGGCGCATCGAGCCGTCGGAGCAGCGGGTCGGCTACGAGGTGCTGGGGGTGCTGCTGGTGCTGCAGCTGGCGGTCCAGAGCTACCTGCACCTGCAGAACACCATGGTGGCGAACGCGGGGTCGGCGGCGGGCGGCACGGCGGTGCTCGACCACGGCGTCGAGGTGTCGCTGAACGCGCAGGACTACGCGTCCAACAACGCGCTGCTCTTCGACACGAACCACGCGGGGTCGAGCGCGGCGGAGCAGAGCAGGCGCGTGGCCAAGACGACGAACACGCCCGTGTCGGCGACGCCGCGGGTCGACCTGTCGGACGCCGGGTGCCTGGGGTGGATGCCGGGCGGGCAGCAGCGCAAGTGCACGCTGTGCCTGGAGGAGATGAAGGACCCCAGCGTGACGACGTGCGGCCACGTCTTCTGCTGGACGTGCATTGGGGACTGGTGCCGCGAGAAGCCGGAGTGCCCGCTGTGCAGGCAGATGTGCCTTGTACAGCACATGCTGCCGCTGCGGTGTTGAGGGCCGCGCCGAGATGAGATGTGGAGAGGCGTGGGCGTGGGCGTGGCCGTGCTCCGCACACCCAGCATTGGCTCTATTCTTGGCCCGCGACATGTTGCAAGGCCGCCGGGTGGCTGGCCGGGCATGACGCGCGTATGCGCTGGGGACTTTCGGAGACGGCGGGCAAGCGGCGAAGCGCAGCATCTGCTACGCGGCGTGAGGCGTGCGCCGAGATGGCCTGATGAAGAGCGAGCGGGCGCCTTCGACAGCACTCGCTCTCCAAATATTGGAAATGCTCGACACACGACTGGGCCAGTGCGGCCGCTTCGACGAGGGTTCCATTCAGCTGCAGGCGGCGATCAAGCCACCACGTGGACCTGTACCGGCAGCAGATCCGGCGTTGCGGCGCATGTGCTGCAATCTTGCGGTTGGCGAAGGGCTCTCTCTGCGTCGCCTCGACTTCTTCCCCCGGCCATATCTCGGTCTCTGCCCGTGGCCTAAGCACCTCTCGACCCCTCTCACGCTCCCCCCCTTCGAGAAGCAATATCGAATATCCGCTCTCAGCTTTGTCTCGACCACTCTCGCCTACACCGCTGGCCCTCGCCGTGCACACGGGGAGAGCCAAGGCCCGGCCTCCCGCTTTCCCTCCCTCCCTTCCCTCTCTCCCGCCCGTGTCCGTGTGCATTTTGTGCTCCTTTCTCTCCGCGAGCCCAGAGCTTTTGCATAGCACCCTCTCTCCCTTGCACCCCTCTGGTCCGCGCACATGCCGCCGCTCCGAGTCGGGCCACCAACGCACACACCGCTCGGAACAAAATGGTCGAAAAATAATGCTTGCTGAGCCGCATTTTTGTGTTTGTTTCTTTATGTGTGTTTGTGTGTGTGTGTGTGTGTGTGTGTGTGTGCGAGACGTTGTCGGGGGCGACACGGGCCGTATCATGTCTACCACGACGACGCAACTCGGCCACGGTTTTCGTCAGCTATCCCATGCGCCAGAACAGGTAAAGGGGCAGAAGAGGAGGAATATATCGTACTTTGTTCTTGTGGTGAAGAGGTGGAGAGATCTCGGGGTGTCTGGATGGTGGGCCCGCCCGCTTTCTTGGTCAACACACTACACGTGCGTACATAACGCTACAGGGACACTTCACATCCCATCAAACATCTCCATCTGGGTCTGTTTAGTGGCATAATACTCTCTTGGCAAAATCACCAGCAACGCGGCAGTTGTTTCTTGACTGGGAGTGGTCTGGGGTTCGGTCAGTAGCTGCATCCACGTTCGGATCCCTTCTACATTCATGCTGACAACAACAACAACAGATTCCCCGCAGATCCAATAGTGACTGGTTCAATTCCGGTGTTATATCTTGATTTTTATCTAAAGAAATCACCGTATCTGTATCTATGCTGGCCGAACATGGCTCACTCTTTTGCGGTTGACGTGGTTGAGTCTTGGTGTTGAGGCGGAAACAGCTATTTCCCCCTTTCCTTTTCTCGAATCCATGGGTGCCGGGATTGAGGCGAAGCAGGCCTTGACGGAAGGATTGGGAGGTAGGATGTAGAAACGGGGGAGATGTAGGCATGCGTGAGGGCGCACTGTATGCTGTGTTGGGGTTTGTGGTGTGAGGAGAGAAAGGCGGGAGTGAGGCGGTCCTGATATACCGTGACAGAGAAGGCTTGGAAGAAAATGCACTCTTTGCTGAGAGCTTTGAGGGGCAGGAAAGAAATGCGTGCAGGGATTCTTGAAGTCTCAGCGTGTTACAAAAGAGTCAAACGTGCCTCCATCTTCGTCAGAGATATGCCACACCGCGGAAACCTCACCATACTTGTGCGGATAGCGTTCTCCTATCTCTGAATGTGCTTACACAGCTTTGAGCCTCGTATTTACATCCGTATGTCTGCTTCAACTGCACATTCAGGAACAGGGCAGCATCACCAGCGTGGATCAGACGATTCCTGTGACCTACAAAGGCAATGACAAGTAACGGATGAAATTTGCAATTGGTTCATCATTGGGGCGGGTCTTTTTCCACATGTTTGGCGCATGCTTACAGAGTGTAGTAATTGAACGGCAGAACGTGTTGCCATTCCTTTCAGAAATTCGTGCTGACGTCCGTGGAATAAATCAGTCTCCCCCCGTTCGATCCTACTCCCATCGCTGCTGCACGCTTTTGCGTCAACTGCACGATGCGTATAACGTCCGCAACATGATTTCGGCTGCAGGTCACCAGAGAAACAAGGCATCCGAGGCTACCCAAGGGCACCAATCGCAGCCTCTCTAGTCCTATTAGTCCCCTTTTGGTAATAAACGTGCCCTTGCGGCACTGCTCAGCTCGGCGCGAGCTCCGGTGCCGCAAAAAAGAGGAGGAGGATCATTGCGCAGCCGAATCAATCGCTTGAACGGCAGATAGGGCTATCTCGGCTCCGCTACCTACGTTCGATGTTATTGTTTTCCCTGCCGAAAAAAAAAAACGTAAAAACGTTGACTCGAACCTGCCACTCCCCCCCAAAGAAGCCGTCGTCGCGCGCCGCCCGGTTGCGATGACATGAGCTGGGGCGTTAATGCGGATCCGCTGGCCCGCCGCCGCTCCTAATCGCCCTGCGTTACCCGCGGCGCAACCTGCGCGTCCGCTCTCTCTGCTACATTGACCACGCGGAACCGCACGAGACGTTGGAAGTTGTTGCTGGAGGAGCAGATTGATGAGTCGCGTGGCCTTGGGTCGTGGAGATGATCAGAGAGGCGCATCCGCAATCGGGAAGCCGGGCACTAAAGGCGGATGCGATGCTCGATGCTGACACGTGATTGTACCGCCTGTCCGCAAGCCACAACGGCTAGCTAGGGTAGTAGAGGGGAACGTGAAGGGAAAAAGGTAAACCGTATCAGCAAATCATGCCAATTTCAGTTGTGCAATACTAGTGAGGCCGAGTAGCTGGCTCTCTCGGAAAGGTTAACTCCATCAGTTCGTCTAGCAGATTCACGTACGTAGTAGACAGGCCGCCAACGTGTAGTCGGCATAGTGCAAAGTTAAACACATAGAAATGACTAACGACTTATCACCCAAATCCTTCATTGTGCACAGGCAGTGGGCACATGCTTTACCTGCGGTCAACTGCTTCTTGCATGCCCAAGGCTGTCAGGCCAACATGAGGAAGATATCTGTAATATTTGGAGGGGACTGTCCCCATGTAGATACAGTGTTGGCCAATCATTGCGTCTGCAGCATGCGTGCCCTTATCCTTTCCTTATAGTACATTCCAAAATCAGTGAGCACCTTGACAGTACCTCACAGTCACTGCAGCAACCACTTCTTTTCCATCAGGTCCCCAAACCCTACCGCAAGGCACGACAAGCGGGCATGACCGGTCCACCCAGTCCTGCGGCAGCGGCCCTGCGGCGTACAAAGTGTACACTCTTCCCTCAACCGGCACCATCGCAGACTTCAAAATCTCATCGAGCTCCCACACATCATCTCCGCTCGCTACGCCAGCAGCGTAGAAGCTCATCGTCCCACCCGCTGCCTTCGTTTCATGTACAACGAGGCCAGTCCTGCTTCCTTCCAGCCGGCCCAGCGTCACATCCCCACAGTTCGTCAAGCCCGGGCTAGTCCACTCCACGTCTGCCGCGCGGGGCAATTCTAGCACCTGCACCACGACGCAAGGAGGCACCAAATCGCCGCCTTCCTTCTCCATCCCACGGCTCCACTTGACGGCCTCGAAGGCCGGTAGCTTCGGCCTTCCATCTACCTCCGCAGCCGGAGCTCCGCCGCCGACGCCGCCGAACCCCTTACCGGCGTTCCCATATTTCAAGTCCCACACGTCCACCACATCCGCGTCCTCATCTTCTTCACCCGCATCCTTCGGCCGCAGCTGCTCGTGTATCCTCCTCCAGACTTCCCTCGCGACGAGCGCTCTCCTGTCTCCTTCGGCTCTGCTTTCCGGCATAGACACGAACGCCGTCCCGCACGCCCACCACCTGACGCCCATGACACGGCCCACGCGCCAAAGATGCTGCAACGCAAGGACGGCCTGCACCGCGAACGCCGACGACGAGCATTTCCTCTTTTCTTCCTCGAGCCACGGCGCATCGGCCGCCGTCACCATCTCCATGCTCGCCGGCACGAGCGGGATTTGACCGGCCAGATGCACGATCTCCGCCCCTGTCTCCGCTCCTCCCGTCGGTACGGCGACGGCCTGCGAGTATGGCCCGATGTTGGCCGGAGCCCAGTAGCTGCGACTCTGAACGTGGAGACCGCGGCGGCGGGACGGAGCGAGGCTGTCCGTGACGGGGAGGTCGACGGTGCATGAGAGGGCGACATCGACGCCTTCAGGCAGGGCAGAGCCGCAGGCGACGGTGACGCGGGCGGGAGGGTTGGCGGCACGGCTGAAAAGGACGCCGTATATGGGGTTGAGGGCTGTGAAGAGAGACATGGAACGCAGCAGAAGGGTGGTGGAGGTGATGTTGGCGGGGGTGGCGAAGTGGAGGGGGAGGAGGGCGAGGAGGCGGGTCGTGATGGCTGTGAGTTGGGCCGTCGGTGTGGTTGGAGAGGGGGCAATAAGGTTTGAGATGATGAGAGTGCTGCCGTGTAGGGAGGTGTAAGAATCGAGGCTCTGGATGGGCGGGGCGGTGCTCTGGTCGGAGAGAGAGGTTGCTGCTAAGCTCTGCTCTAACGTCTTGCTGTCGGACGCTCTTTCGGGACCGTTCAGCGAGAGATGGCGACCAAGCTCGTCGAACTCAAGGTCGAACAAGTCAGGCACGCGCAGGCTGTCCAGCCCGTCATGGTCAGTCTCCGTCTTCTGCACGAGCTGTGCGCCCTTGAACCTCACCAGGGCATTCCCACCCTCACCTATCACTGCCTTCTCATCGACGTCCACCTCAATCCTCCCCTTCCATACACAGGACGGGCCGTCCACTGCCAGCGTCTCGAACTCACCCCCCTCACCCAACACGGCACCCTCGCCCCCAAACCTGGCGGCGGCCCTCTTCAATCTCTCAATGGTCCTCACGTCGGCAACATTCTGCCACAAGAAGCCGTCGTCCATGCCCCCGCTCGCCACCTTGATGATGCGGGCGTCCTGGCCAACTGCGGCCATGTCTCTCAGCAGAGCGGCATCAGCGTAGGGGGGCAGAGCCGGGTACTGCCAAAGGTAGCCGAGTGACACAAGACCGAGGCGGGCGCAGACGGACTCAACGCGGGTGCGCTGGTATGTCGAGAGGATGGCGCCGGTGCACACGGCGTTCGCCTCCGGGTGAGCAGCCACGACACGGCGGAGCAGTGGCAAGAGCGATTCAGTCTCGTCCTCGACGTCATCGACGCTGGCGTCGACCGGGACCACGGATGGGGTTGGTAATTGAGATTGGTGATGGTAGTCCTTGTCGGTGACGACAGCATGGCCGAGGATTGGCTGGCGGTACAGCGGCAGCTTCAGGGCCTGCTCGTAGAGCGGGATTACCGTGTGGCCAACCGTCTGGTACATGAAGCTGTTGATGTCCTCGCCCTCGTCATCATTGGCCGAGGCGACGGCGTGGGGTGGGTAGAGGTTTGCCAAGGCGACAAGGTCGTGGCCGTTCTTGAGGCAGTGTAGGATGGAGAAGAGCGAGTCTTTGCCGCCCGAGATGAGGGCGATGACTTTGAGTTTGGACGACATGATGACCAGAGACTACATACAGCGGCAGCTCGACGGCCGCTCCAGCGAAGGTGGCGGCGGCAGGAGGCAATGCCAGCCGGTCCGAGAGGCAGTCGCGGCGCCGGCTTCGTGGTTGGGCCTGGCTACCGTTTCGGCAGGTGGTTGGTGGAGGGTTCCTGCCGCTCGGGCGGAGGCCGGAGAGCCGCCCGCCGACGACGCCTGCCCGCCTCAGTGCCCGCCTGCCTACGGCGGCCGCCCTTCAACACCACACGCCGCCGCCGCCCGCCGCTCTCACAAGTCAAGCCACCGCCCGCTTGTGCACGCCTTCCACGAGCTGCGCGTGCATCCGCATCTGCATCTGCATCTGCATCGGCGCCTGCATCAGCGCCTGCATCTCTGGCAGCAGTGCCGGCCGGCCGGTGTCGGACACAAGGCCGTCAGTGCACTTCTCGACGCATTCATTGACCGCCACTTGGTTGTGAAGTCGCTCGGCCTGCATTACGCATGAACACTTGCTCCAAGCACGCCTGCACGCGTCCAATCCGCTCCTCCCCGCCCGCGCTCCGCTGTTCCGCGCAAGCCAGCCGCGCTGGGCTAGTCGGCAGGACACCACCTTCATCATCATGCATCCGCCCAGCGCCCCACGTGCTGCTGTGCCAGATTCCAGACCGCTTCCTCCACCCTCGTCTCCACCCCGCTGCCCATATCCGACCCATGGCCCCACTTCCCACCCTCCAGCGCCGAACGGTCAGACGTGCTGCAGCTAGCTACACGCGAAGCCGCGCGCCAGCCAATACCCTCGCTTTCCCCATATTCCCGCAAACGGCGGACCCGCCGCCGCCCAGCTGCCTCTCCCCGACCGCCAGTTCTTCCATTCCGGCTTCTAGAAGTGAAGCGCCAGCAGATCCGATGCAAGCTCAATCTTGCGGTCTGCAGACTGTTGCTTCGAGAAGCCGCCCGCCTCTGTGGCCCAATCGCACCCTTGCCCGTCCCTGCAGACCGCGTTGCTTGACCGGCCGGGTCCAGCGACGCGTTCCCCACCATCCAGCTAACCAGCTGTTGCATCTCACCATCTCATCACCTGTCACCTCTGTTGCTCCACGCTAGCTCTGCCACGCTTCCTCCCCTCCCCGTCCGAGCCCCGCCCGCCAATAGTGCCCAGGTACCAGCACGGCAGGAACAGGCAAAGACACGCCCACACACGCACCCC
>NW_017971481.1:0-79437 GCF_001883845.1 Diplodia corticola
CAATTGGAGTGTGGGGAGGCGGCTTCGCTGCGGGCGGACGACCGAAGCATCGCACCTGGGGTTGTGGGCGGGGGGGGGAGAAAAAAGGTGTGGCTTTGTTTGGTAGAAACGCGGCGCTCGGGATTGGACGATGACGGAGGACGTGTGTGTTTGGTTCTTGCGCCGGATTTTTGCCGAGTCGTCGCCCGCTTTTCTGGCGCCCGCTGAGTCGTGCCTTTTTTTAAATTCTGATCTGAAGAAAAAAAAGTCCCTGTTCTCCATCAGTGACGCACGGCTGGTCTACTCTCTTCCGATTGCGCTACCGGCATTCTTTCTCTCACTTGTCCATTGCGGGAAAAAATCGTCTGCGAGGCGTGCGGACGACGTCGTGGACGAAGCCCTGAAGAACGGAGATAGATCGTGGTGCGCACGTTCATCATGGACATTTCTCAGTTTTCGCTCCGCAACGTCAACAACAAGGCCTCAGGTCTGCCCGCGAAGGCTCTCGATGGCGGCCTTAGAGTCCACATTCCTAGCAAGCACCTCGCATCCGCAGCGCTGAGACATGGCGATTACTGCCAACTCGACCAGACTGATGGCAGGCGGAGAGCCATCGGAGTGGCCTGGCTGGCCAAAGACCCCGGCCAGGGCACCAAGCGCATGGCCTTCATTGAGGAATCCATGAAGGAGCTATTCAAGGTGAAGCTTGAGGACAAGGTGACCATCACCAAGCTAGAGCCGCAGGAGCTACAGCCAGCGCAGAAAATCTACATCAAAGAAGTTGAGCCCGGCAGCAGCAGCACTTCAAAACCCGAGATCGAGTTGTTCGCTAAAGTCGCGCTTTGTACGTACACCTGCTGTATCCTTCTCGTCACTGTGGCAGCATCCATTCAGGATCATCCTCTGCCTCTGTCGCCATGTAACTTTAATATCACTAACATTTTCCACAGGCACTGTTGACATGGTAGTTCCCGGAGGCACTTTCGCGGCTACCATCTCGAGAGGCCCCAGGTCTGGTATCAAAAACCGATATTTCGTGGAGAGAGTAGAACCACCAACGGAAGAGCCACAGACCCCCTACGTGTGCAACTTCGCCACCGAAGTCCAGCTACTCAGCAAGGACGAAGTGGTCCAAGTCGCCCAGGTGGAGCCCAAGGACGCCCCGGTATTCACCATCGACTCGGACGGCATCGGCGGGCTGCACAAGCAGATCCTCGAGCTCAACGAGCGCCTGGCCAACATCACCAACGAGCTGCGCCGCCGCAAGTATCCTTACCTCTTACGGCGCGCAACGGGCATACTACTCTATGGCCCGGAAGGCACGGGAAAGAGCCTACTGCTCCGCAAGTTGTGCGACGCCCCATGGCGCAAAGTCATCACCGTCGACGAGCCGCTGGCAAGCGCCGGCGAGAAGAGCCAGCAGAGCGCGCTGCGGAAGTGTTTCGAGGAGGCCAAAGCGGCGCAGCCCAGCGTCATCGTCTTCGACAAGCTGGACGCCTTCGCCCCACGCACCGACGAGGGCGGCGGCGGCGGCGGCAGCAGCGCGTCATCCAGATCCGGGCTCGCGAGGTGCATCGCGTCGGAGATTGAGAAGCTGGAGACGGCGCGCGTGCTGGTGGTTGGGGCGACGACGCGCTTGGCCGACGTGGACGCCGGGCTGAGGACGCCCGAGCTGTTTGCCGACGAGATGGAGGTGCCGGTGCCGGACGCGACGGCGCGGATCGACATCCTCAAGGTGCTCCAAGAAAAGGAATGGCCCATCTCCGACGAGACGGCGGAGACGGTGGGCGGGAGGACGCACGGCTTCGTCGGGCGCGATCTCGCGGCACTCTACAAGAAGGCGCTGAAGCGAGCGTGCGACAGGTATTTCGAGCATGACGAGCGGAATGAGCCGGACGGGGTAGTAGGCGAGGAGGAAAGCAATCAAGTTGCAACAGCTGTATCGCTGGCCGACTTTGAAGAGGCGCTGCTCCAGGTGCGCCCCACCGCAATGAACGAGGTCTTCCTTGAGACGCCCAAAGTCAGGTGGTCAGACATTGGAGGGTCGGACAGCGTCAAGGCGGCGTTGCAGGAGGTCACGGAATGGCCCTTCAAGGTGAGGCTTATACGGCGCGGATACGGCAGACTTGTAGAAGCTGACGTTGTTATAGTACGCAGAGCATATGCACGAGCTAGACCTCCAGCCGCAGCGCGGCATCCTCCTCTACGGGCCTCCTGGATGCTCCAAGACGCTGTGCGCCAAGGCGGTCGCGACTGAATCAGACCTCAATTTCCTGGCGGTCAAGGGCGCGGAGCTGACTAGCATGTACGTGGGCGAGACGGAGCGGGCGGTGCGCGAGGTGTTCCGCAAGGCGCGGGCGGCGAGCCCCAGCATCGTATTCTTCGACGAAATCGACTCGATCGCGGCGTCGCGCGAGAGCGGCAAGCAGCTCAGCGGGCTCAACGTGCTGACGACGCTGCTGAACGAGATGGACGGCATCGAGTCGCTGAAGGGCGTGCTGGTCCTGGCTGCGACGAACCGGCCGGACGTTTTGGACTCGGCGCTGATGCGCCCCGGGCGCTTCGACGCAATCCTGTACGTTGGGCCGCCAAACATGGAGGCCCGCCTGGCGATACTGAAGATGCGGCTGGTGCAAAACGGCCGGCCGCTGGCGGATGACGTCGATCTCGGCGAGCTAGCCACGCTTACGGAAGGCTACTCCGGCGCCGAGATTGTCGAAATCTGCGCAGAGGCGGCGCGGACTGCGCTGCGAGATCGCCTCCGGCATGGCGACAAGCGACGCATCGGCATGGAGCACTTTCGACGCGCGCTGGACAAGGTGCCGCGCCGCATCACCAGGGAGATGACGGACCAGTATGAAAAATGGAGCGTCGACGACGCCATCAAGCGGCTGTGATCGTTTTCGCGATACGACGGCGGCGCACCTGGCCATGTAGCTGTAGGGTGCCGACGATAATTGGCAGCCGGCCGCCTGTAATTTAGCATCGCCGTTATATTATTCTCCGGCGGTTTTCGTGGGGCGCGCTGCTCGCCGAGTCAGGCAACATGCGGAATAGAAAGGGCGGGTATACACAAGCATTGCGGCGCGCCAATCATGATGGTGGTGAGAGAGCGGGCGCTGAAACGGCGTGTTTGTCTCTGCTGTTCTGGCCGTTGGGTTGTTTGACGAGATGAGCGACGAGCACGTTGCCGACAGTGGAGCCACGAGCCTGGAGCCTGGAGCCTGATGAGCGGATGAGCCTGTGATGAGCCTGGCAGGGCTGTTGTGCTGGCCGGTCAAAGTGCCGCCCGCCTACCCGCCCAGACGCGATCTGCCGCTGGGCTGGCTCTGGACCGCCCAGCCCGCTCAGCCCAAACCTGACCCGCACTACCACCGCCCGCGAATGTCAACACCAGAACGCACGCAGTCGCCCGCCCGCGCTACCGTCACCCGTATGTACGTACTGTGTACACGGTACTGCTCGCGATAAGGCCCCCCAGCCCGCTGCCGCTGCCGTCGCCGTCGCCGATCGCTCGTTCCAAGACGCGTGCCGGCATCGACGCCGCTGTGCCGCCCAGCACGTTGTCGGCTACGCCCGCTGGTCGCCCGCCGGTCGCCCGCCGGTCGCCGGCTGACGGCGGCTGCAGTCGTCGCACGGGTCGCACGCACGCCTCGAAGATTTGCTGATCTGCCCGCCGAGCGTCCATCACCACTCAGTGCTGCTGCTCATCTCCCACGCCCTCACCGGCGCCCGGGGTCGGTGCTCGGCGGACGGGCAGTCGCGCAGCTCCGCTGTAGCGAAATTGGCCGCCCCGAAGTCAAGAAACCCCCCCCGCTCAAGCTGAAACGGCTCCCGCAGCGACGGCCAGTCCTGCATCCACACGCCCGGCGCCAGCACTGCAGGGTCCGGCTTCTCTTGCAGCTTCGGAGCGTGCTGCGAGGCTGATCCGGAGCCCACTCGACACTCTTCCCGGCGCACGACGGGGTCTGTGGCACCCACGCCCGGCCAATCCGCGCCGAGTCCGCCCTCCCACCGCACTCCCGCCCGTGCTGGGGTATCCCCGAGGAGCCTGGGTGCCCCTTCATTTGCGTGAGACTCGACGTCGACAAGGCTGGCCCGCCGTCTCGTGCGCAATCTCTGCCTGGCCCGCCCATACAAGATGCCTTCCCAAGCTTCCTGCCGGCGCGCCCTGCTGCTGCTGCTCTTCTGCCTCTTCGCGCCTTCGTCCTGGTGCCGTGCGCTCCCCAGCTTTTTATTGGCTCTCCGGAGAGCCGTCCTATCCTTACACACCTTTCCTTCTCTTCTCCCGCCGCGTTGCCGTGCAGGTTTCACCACGCCGCCTTTCCGATCTGCCTTCTCAAATACCGCCCATGGCTAAGCCCATAGCACGCTCCAAATCCATGACGCTAAAGCGTTCCAAACGCACTAGCTACCTGGCTCAGCCCCTTCCGCCGTCACATGGTCACGCTCTGAATCCGGCTGCCATGTCTCATAACGACCTCCGCACTGTTGAACGCCTTCCCCCCAAGCGCGCCGACAGTGGTACAGCTTCAGCTTCCGGCGACGACATCCCGCGGCCCCGGACTGCCAGCAGCGCCGTGGACCGGAGCAGGCCTCTTCACACCGCGGGCACCCCCATCCAGATCCAGCACGACGAGCACACCTTCGAGTTCCCCACACCCTCGCCCGAGGCTATTAATATATCCAAGGAAAAGCTCCACCGGGACCAGACCATGCCTATTGGAATGGCCCTAGGCAGCCCCAACCAGCCCAATGCAAGTGCCTGGAAGCAGTCGCACCCCTCCATCGACCAACAGCCCAAGGAAGCTGCCGCCGCCGCTAACCTGGACCCCGCCAACGATGCCAATGCCCCTCCGTCTGCACGCCCCATGACCGGCGATGAGAAGAAGCCCAAGATCAGCAGGTGGAAGTCGCTGTTCGGCAGACGTCCTGCCGAGAAAGCACCCGCCACCCCTGCTCCCTTCTACCAACTGCAAATGCCTGTGCAGGAGACGCCAGCCGTGCCGACCATGCCCGCAAGAAAAGATGCCCATCCCGACGTCGTTGCCAGCCAGGCCTCTCTCGCGGACAACGAGAAGAGCAAAGCTGCCAAGGGCGAGGAGAAGAAGGCTCGGGGCAGGTTGAGGAGCAAGAGCAACGCCGCTGTGGAGGCCCGCGCCGCGGCACTGCCGCCACTGGATCCGCCAAAGATACCAACCGTCTACGCGGAACAAGGAAGCCCAAAGCCGGCTCCCAAGAAAGAGGAGCTCAAGAAGAAGCCGTCGCGCTTCTTCGGTCACAAGGAAGTCAGGCCTCAGATTCAGCGGGCTGAGACAAGCCCCATGTTGAACGTCGACATTCCCACCATCGAAATGGAACGGTATAGCGTCATGTTTGGAAGTTTGCTCAAGGGAGACCGCCAGTCGAACCTCCTCCATCGGCGCCAAGGCAATGAGAGGCTGAAGCCGCTCAACTCGGACTCTCTGAGGGTACATCATCCCCTATTCTCCTGTTTCCGCGCGGGTCGCGATACTAATTCACCCCAGTTGGCTGACAGGAGCCTGGCGGATCAGGGCGAACAGGGAGATGATGAGCGGCACATGCCCACCCGTCGCGCTACGTCGCCCGCGACACCGACCTTCCAGCCACCTACTCTAAACTTTTCACTATTCCCGCGCGATTCAATGACGGGCTCCCGCTCCAATTCTCCTGTCCCTGCGCGTGCACAGAGCCCTGCGCGGGCACAAAGTCCAGCCCCCAAGAACCTGAACCTTCCGAAACCTCAGCACAGGCTTCAGCGCTCATTCACCGCTCCTTCTTCGCCCGGTCGTCCTTCTTTCAACTTCGAGGACAGTGACTCCCATGCTGCGAAGGAGAGGCCGGCCGTTAGCCAAAACATTACCGAGGAACCTGAGAGTACCGAAGAGATCAGCATTGGCGTCCGCCAGGCCGATCTCATTTCAGAAGCATTCAGTGGCTCTAACCGGGACAGCCAGGCCAGCTTTGAGAGCAATGAAAGCGATGATGAGGTAGCCATCAGGCAAAAGGAGACGAAGGGCCACAACAACAGCAAAGTGGATGTGAGCGGCTGGGAAATGGTTTCCAAAAAGCAGCACCCAGACTTGCGCGTGCAAACAGCGATTGCGCAGGGTACTACCAACACCCTTGAACTGCAGAGCCAGAGCCCGTTGAGCAGCTTGAGCGGCCAGAGTGTCGCTCAGGCGAAAGAAACTGTCGCCAGACAAAACTCACTTCTCGAGAGGCAGCGTCGGGAGAGGCAAGGTTCCCAGACGGGATCACCAGTTGCGGCTTCTTCGCCAATGAAAGAGCGACGGGGGCGCAAGCCTTCCTACACCTCTTCTCCTGTTGCAGACAACAACCAGGGCGAGCAGGCCCGCGATAAGGACGCCGAAATGATGCTGGAGCAGCAGCGCCAGTTCCGCGAACGGAAGCAGAAGCAGAGGGAGGAGCAGCAGCAACAACCGCAACAGCAACAGCAGAACTCCTCCGGGCCGAGACGCCAGCCGACGCTGAAGGAGCGTGCCGAGGAGGTGCAGAACGCCAATCGCGTTGCGATCGCCCGGCAGGTATCGATCAGCCGGCAGCGCGCGCAGCGGGAGATGCTGCGTGCGCAGTCGAAATCTGGGTCCAAGGGCCACAACAGCCCCAACGGTATCGGCAGCACGACGATAAGCAGCAACCAGAAGAACACCACCTTCCACCCCTCGGAGCACAAGAGCCAGGAGTCCAGCCCCAACCCTACCATTGTCGTCCCTGAAGATGAACCGAAACCCAAGCTTGCGCGCCAGGAATCTCTGCGACGCGCGGGCCGCAATGCCACCCCGACGACCGTCACTGTCCAAAGCCCGACGGGCGAGCGTCTTGTTCAGAGGCGCACGCTTACCCCCGTCCTTGTCGATATTCCCAACCGCAAGAGTGTTGTCGGGAACATCGTTGACGAGTGAGTATTTCCCTTTAACTTTTTTTTTGAGCTTTTGGGACTGACTTTCCTTTGCAGAGGTGACTATGACGCGCCGCTGATGCCGCCCCCTATGCCGTTTGCCATGTCAGACCCCAACCGCGCCAGCACGGTCTCATTCAGCCACCTCAACTGTTGATATATCATGACTTGCTCATCTTTCCCTTTTCTTTTACTCGTCATGTTTATCCCGGGCGAGGGCGGATACATCAAAACGGCATAAATTACAAACCGGAGTTTTACATGAACTGGGCAGGGGTGCCCAAGTCTGGTTGAAAGGTTACAAGGGTTTCATGGGAGTGGTTTTACAGAGTAGGAGGGATTTCCTGGGCTTGGGGCGTTGACGTTCTACTTACTGCTTCATTTTCGCATTCTCGGTTTCCTTACAGCGTTTCTGGTGCACCACTTTCGAAAAGCTGGTGATGATTTTGGTGTTTCTTCCCTTCTCATCTGGAGCCTTGAGGGCTCGGGTCGTCAAGCTGCACGCCAATTCACCATTGTCGCTTTTTCCTTGCCTCTTGCTTCAATTTTTCAATGCCTTTTGGCAAAACACTTTCTGATGCTTGCACTTCAGACAGATACCCCACATTTTTTTTTCTTGCATGTTTGCCATCCGAACGTTTTTGGTCTTTTTCATTTGACATTGGCCATTTTCTTGCTCTACGCATCTTCTTCACTTGCATCTCTCTTGGCATCCAGAGCACGATCTTTGGGGGTCGCCAAAGCTTTCTACTTCTTTCCCCTTGCACATGGTCCTGCGGCACAGGACAAGGATTTGGCCTCCGCTAGTCGGACACGATATCGAAATATATCTTCACTTCCCTTCCTTTCTCCTTTGTTTACTGGCTTCTCTTTGCTTCTATTCTTCACCTCAGCAACGATATTTTTAGACCAACGCGAAACTTCATATCCTTCCATCTCGGTCTTCGTTTGATGCGACACTGTCTGACTTGGAATCTGAGCGAGCAGTGACTCTCGGCCAGCGGCGGAAGCAGTACGGTGAAGGTCCATCGGCATGACGCACACCGCAAGAAAGGCTGGCAGGCAACAGCGAGAGAACCTTACGCGTCTACAATGCGCCGATCAAGCACTGCCAAGGCGGCTCGACAGAGCCAAAACCCACGGCCACGGTACACGGCCTGACACGGTGCCAATAGCATTACTTCTTTTATTCTTTCCTTCTGCCTGCCGTTTCGACAACGCACATGGGCGTGGGGGCGAATCGTTTGCTGTTGATGAGGCATTATTCAGGGTGATCCGAGCACGTTTCACGATGCCTCCCACATCCCACCCACATGGCTTCACCGGTACGCATTCACGTTGATCTGCGACGTCTAGACGTTTTTTCTTTGCCCTCTTTCTTGTTTTAGAATGCCCTTTCCAGCCCTTTTTCTTGGCGCTGTTTCTCGTCCGTTCGGGGCAGGTGGTCGCTGACTTGTATGCATGCCCTATCGGTGTTGCCGGATTTGGTCTCCTGTTCTAAGGCTTGGGATGTGTGGGCGTGTTTGACCCGTGCTCGTTGCCGAATTTGCCGAGCTGGTGAGTCGGTTTGTTCGTCGGGCTCGACGCTTTGGCGGTTGAGCGTCCCCGGGTCGTTCGTCGCGGAAGTGTCGCAGACGAAGGGTTGGGTAAAGAGGAGGAGTAACTCGAAATGCATGTATGTTGTGGAGTTGACTCCGTTTTACTCTCGTCTTTTTTCTTCTACATTCCTTGAGCCAGTGCTGTGGCTTCGGCGCGCACCGAGATGGAGCTGCACGCACTGGTCTTCCATCACTCTTGAGTTGCCCATTTGGGGAGCATTGACGGTGGTGGCGGCGCAGGGGCCCAATCCGGTCGCCCAAGCTTTTCCTTATCGCATCGTGTCAGGTCGTACTCGCGGTCTCGTGCATATTCGGATACTTGCGACGACCCATGTGGGCACGGTTGCCGAACAATGCAGAAGAATGAATTGAAGCAGGGGCGTCAGGTAGCACGTTCTGTTATACTTTACGCGGTTGCCTTTTTGGGTAAAGCGCCCGGCGCTAGAATAAGCATCTTTGAATGTTTGTTGGGAATGAATGGGCTTATGTGGTTGCGCGTTATGTTTATGTATGCGTATGGTTGCGCTCGTCAGTCTCCCATCACTGGCACCATGCGAGGCGCTGTCTGTTGCTGAGGCGATGCTCGCATTCGCTTCCCAAGGAAGTTTGTTTCCACTGTCCCGCAATCGCTGCTCACAGAACCAGATCAAATGCATTATCGGTGACCTTTTGCAAGCCTGTCATCATCTATTCAGAGCAGTCTTGCATCATCCCACAATCCAATCTCCCTTCCTACACCCGTTCATCCTCTCCACAAACTTGTCTATCCTCTCCACGATCCACCCACTCGTCATCACCACCTCCTGTCCATTCGCCCCTTCCACCTCCTGTCCCAGCCTCACCTCCTTGGCCCATTTGCACGTGCCATCACCGCCACCATCCCACATCCACTGCATACACTCGCCCATCGCCTCACACGCCCTCCTGCACCCCTCCTTGCTCTTCCCCCCTCCCCACTCCAGCATCTGCCACCCAGCCATCTCCTCCGGGCTCAAATTGTTCCAACTCCCCCGCTCCCCCTTCCGCACCTCCGGCGCCACAAACTCCTCAAAAACATGATAATACCTCATGACCGCCCCCTCCTCCTCAGCCCCAGCCCCAGCCCTTCCCTTCCACCACCCCCCATTACTCCCGCGCCCACCGCTCCCATGACCAAAAAAACCCCTCTCAAACTCCCACACCCTCCCCACCCACTCCGCACTCATGTGATGCCAACTCACAACCGGAAAACACCAATGCCTCTCCGTGTAGTCGAGCGAAAACGGCGTCTCCCCCTGCATCATCGGCCACGCGGCCGTCAGCGGCACCCCTCTGCCCTTGCTGCCCCCTCTACCCCCTCTACCCCCGTCGCTGCCCCCGCCCTTGCTGCCCCCGCCGCCGTCACCGTTGCCGTCGCCGCCATCGCCGTCGCCGACATTGCCGTCTCCGCCGTCATCGCCGCGCAGCGCCTGCGCGAGGACGAGGTCGCCCGCCCAGGCGGCGGCGGTGAGGCGCGCGTACAGGCCCGGGTCGGCGTCGAGGCGGCCGACGAGGGCGGCGAGGGCGGGGCGCGAGAGGACGATGCCGGTGCCGCCGTGGGCGAAGGGGGTGGAGTCGATGAAGGTGGGGGAGCCTTTTTTTTTGGATTGGGTTTGTGTTAGCTGGTGGGGGTGGGTGGATGGGTGATTGGGGGGGATTGGGTCTGGGGGAGTCTGGGGGGGATTGAGGGTGGGGGGGAAGAGGCGCGGACGGGCGGACGGGCGGACGGGCGGACATACCTAGGTATCAGGGCTTTGAGGCGTCGAGGCGGGGCAGCCAGCGGAGGAGGTTGGACCACATGAGGGCGGTGTCGGCCTCGATGAAGACGAACCACTTGGTGTGCGGGCCCGGGGCGGCGGCGAGGGCTTTTTGCATCAGCGGGAGGAACTTCCATTTGTCGAGGTCCCAGGCCTTTTGGTGGAGGGAGGGGTCCGAGGATGCTTTGGCGGTGATGTTGACGCCGGCGCGCTGCCAGGCACGCAGCTGGTGGTAGAAGGCGAAGGCGTCGGGGTGGGCGGACTGCACGGCGGCGGGGACGTCGGCGAGGGTGTCGTGGACGGGGTGGCCGGCGATGGTGTCGTCGAGGTCGGAGAAGAGGGCGTAGTGCGGCGCGCAGTGGAGGGTGGTGGAGAAGTGGATGGGGAGCTTGGCGTGGGCTTCGGTCGCGCCCGTCTTGAGCACGACGAGGATATCGTCGGCGCCGGGGAGGTGCGACGGGCAGGCTGCTGGGGCGAGCGGCGGCGAGGAGAGCGCGGGGTCGTGGTCGGGGAGGGGGCTGGTGAAGTTAGGCCGGTCGACGAGCCGGTGTAGGATCAGGATGGAGAGGACGAGGCAGACTGCCGCCGTGATGATGAATTGCGCCTTTCGGCGGACGTGGCCGTGCTTCAGTCCTTCCATGTTGCCACAAGCATGCGGGTCTTGCTGCTGAAGCAAAGAAGTAGATGCATTTTGGGCAGCGGACAGTATAGAGTGGGTAGACAGGAGGGCATTGTATTGATTGTACCCGCCGGTTGCGGTATATAGCTGCTAAAGTCTGAGGTTCCATGGTTCTCGGTGAAGATTAAAACCCAGAGAATAGTAACTTGTGGGATGGTGGACTACTGTGGTTGGGATTTGGATCTCGACTCTATCTGATCGGTGCGGAAACACAAATAGCCGCAAGCATCTGACCGAGGTTGATATTAAGTAGTAGTTGCTTCTTTGGCGGGGAGAAATCTGCTCCACTGTAGGGAAGACAGTTCGAAATGTGTTGAGGAGCCAAGGGTTAGGAGTGCATACCCCTGCCGGTTTAGGCTTAGTTCCTTGCTTCTTCACGACTGCCTTCGTCCAGTACTTGCCGCGACTCCTGGTCCTTGTCCGAGTATTGTTTCTGGGAAAAGAGGGTGCTGACTCTGCATAATGAATGGCCCGAGCAGGGCTTCGGTACCGTATTGAACTGGCGTATTACTTTTGAGGTCTCCATCCTTATTCCTCGCTGCAACGAAGAAAAATAAAACAGAAATCAGTCCGATACATCAGTGCAAGCAGCTCGATGTACATCCTTGGAGTTCCTCTGATAGCCTAACGAGACACCATCGTTATTCGTCATCCGTGTCGACATTTAAACCTCCCCGGCCAATCGCCTTCATGCATACTTACCGATCGAAGTCCCGCAAGATGATTTGTAAGATCAGTCTCGCAGAGACAAGGAAAGCGTGTTTCCGCTGCTACACGTAAATGGTTAGTGTTCCAATTTTCCAAGGTTTCCAATCAGTCCGCATCCGGCGTCTAGTCTTGCTTGGAACACCCACGTCAAGGTTCGGTCAGTTTGCAGCAACAGTATTATTGCGAGCCAAGAGCGCGTAGATCCTACTACGGTTTATCTTCATCCCTCGCCCTGAGAATAATCTTGACAGGACAGGTTTCTCGATAACTAGGAGAAAGACTGAGATTCCGACCATGCTTGCTGGTCGCGACGAAGCCAGACGGGTCGAGGAGAACTACCAATATTAAAGGCCCAGCGACTAACTTTTCGACGCATCTCGCCCCCTCGGACTCCACCAACAGACCCGCCTACTTCTTCTTCGAACCTCTCGACTCTCTGATTTCTTATCCTCCCACGGCCTGGTAACACAAATGCATCAAACATCCGAGCCGACTGCACTTCGATTTTCCATGTCTTGGTGACGGCTCCACCAGCCAACGGCCAATAGCGGAAGCATTGCCCACAATGTGGTCCCGACTCTTCACGAACACAACAACACCGAGAGCAAAAGAAAATTTCTCTCCGAGACAGACAACGCCGGCTGGAGACAAAAGGGATGCGTCGGCCGGGAATCGAACCCGGGGCTCATCGAGTTCAAGAACCGAGATGTTATCTCGTCATGGCAACGATGAATTTTACCACTAAACCACCAACGCTGATGAGTTGTGATGAGAGCGTACTTGCTCAGAAACAATATAATGTAACTTGCTAACTATTCTCGTGGAGCATGGTACTCTGATACGAGGCGGGATGGTCGTTCCGTAGAGATGTCGTCGCCGCCAGATATGTCATTCGAAGTGTGTGTATAGGCTTGGGATATCGCTTTCACAAGCCCTTGATTCTCTGACAGTCCCACAAGTATAAAGAATGTACATGTACATACATACATACATACGACTTCGGACACGCGCCGCTCGCTACATGAAGATGACCTTCTAAGAACGGGGTGGTCAAAAAATCTTCTGCACAAACAAAAGCATGCATATGGCATGGCTGTGGGTCTGCGTATCCCTGGAACGAGAGTGTCGTCTCCGTCGGCGTAGTCCTCCTTCAGCACGGAAGCACGCTCCGTCGGAAGTAGCGCCGAGCCGCAGACGCCTAGAATGCCGACAGAACTTCAGAAGCAATATGGTTGGCGCATTTGCCACCGTATGGAGCTGTGTGGAGTCCAAGGCAGCATGTCCGTGGCGTGGTGACGAGACGAGTGGGCCCCTGTCTTTCGTACCGAGCCAAAAGCATGGATGCCAATGACACAACAGCCGGTACGACATGCCAAGAACGAACGCTGCTCAATCTCTAAAGATTCGTTTCAGGCAGGTACCAGTCTCGGGTTCTGGCTCCAGTGGTTCGAGTCGATTACTGCGAAGAGGTATAGATTTTCATAGATCCACAGCCAAATAACCCCACTTGTTCGACCCCGCTACCTCGGTGCCGAGGTCGCTCTTTGGTATTGTGATCGACCCCTGGATTTCTCGGTTATCCATGCCTTCAAGAAACAGTCTGCACTGCTGAATAGTGGAACAGCTTGGCTGTATGTATATCTTGTTTTTTGATCCACTTGCAAAAGGGCCGAGGCAGGTATTCCCGCCGCCGGCTTCTACATAAAGAAGACACTGTTGGCTTGATTGAAAGCAACCAGGACACGAAAATGATTCACTCCGCTCTTTCATTGTGGGTCCTTCTGACATTTGCCACATCTGTGTTATCACAAGCAAACTTGAGCGTTGTTGGAACATGTCAAGAGATCGCCTCTAAAGTCTCCAGTGCGAGCGATGTCATCTATGCATGTGAGTCGACCGTCTCCTGCAAATCAATTCAGATTAACCTGATCTTGATAGTGCATCCCAATTTCCTCCCCGATATCCATCACTGGTACCTTTCCTCAAGCCAGACTCCGACATGCGTCTTTGAGCCCGGATCTGTGGAGGACTTGGCCACAGCCGTAAGCTCTCCCTTTCCGCAACGCTATACATGCTAACCTCTGATTTCAGGTGCAAATTATCGGCTCTGCTCGGTCTCCATTTGCAGTGAGATCAGGCGGGCATGCGTCCAATCCTGGCTTCTCGAGCACGACCGGGGTCCACATCTCCTTGAATCGCATGGACCAAGTTGTACTCTCTGCCGACAAATCAACCGTCGAGATCGGGACTGGAACAGTGAGTGGTTTTAGCGTGGATAGACTTGGCTGAGGTCACTCTAATACTATCCAGACTTGGGCAGATGTCTACGAAAAGCTTGAAGATACCGGCTACAATGTCGTCGGTGGGCGGACTGTTGGCCCGGGTGTTGGTGGATTCACCCTGGGTGGCGGGTTTTCTTGGTAGGCAGCATAGTCTGACTGCACAAACATGGTATGGCTAATCCGCTTTGTTCTGTAGGAAAACCAATCAACACGGTCGGCTCCATTTCATTTCTTATCACAGGCATCTTCCTGACCTCGTCAAGGCTTAACATGCGATACGGTCAAGAGCTTTACCTTAGTATTACCTGTCAGTGTTACTCGCGCTCGATAAAGATACCGTGAATGAACTGACCAACCGCAGAACGGAACTATCACACGCGTCGACTCGGACAAGCCGGATCTCTTCTTCGCTCTGAAAGGAGGTCTGAACAGATTTGGGATCGTCGCCTCAGCCGAGTTTTACACCCACGAACAGCCTTCTCAAATATATGTAAGTCTCATGGGAGTTTTCTATTCATTAACGAAGATCTTATGCAAAGATTACAGGGCGGCTTGGCGGTATATGGCAACGATAAGCTTGATGCCATTCTCGAGGCCACTGCAAAGTTTGATGCGGAAAACACCGATCCCAAGGCGCAAGTCATTACGACGCTTGAAGGATCGTCATTGACCGGTACCTCCGCTTTGGTGCTGTTCTTTTACGATGGACCGAGTCGGCCGGAAAGCTTCAGTGTCTTTGACAACATTACGGCAACACTGGACATCACAGGCACAAAGACCTTTGCCGAATTCGTCCAAATGTTTCAATCCAATATTGTCATCAATGCTCGTGGGACCTTTCACACTCTTTCCACGTCAAAGTTGACATCTGGATTCTTGACCGCGGTCAGGAACGAGACAGACGTAAGCTTGCGATTTGTCTAATACTTTGTCAGTATACTGACTTCGCCGTCTTTCTTCCAGACCTTCGGCAAAGTGATGGCAAGCCACAGCGGGTCGAGCATAAGCTACGACATTGAGCCTTTCCTTAAGACATACGGTGAAAAGGCAACTGACAGCGCCTACCCGCATCACGATTCGCCTCTTCCTGTAAGTAAAAATTCAGTCAAGTACCCGCACAAAGCATAAGTTTTTGCCAACGTACAAAGAAACAAATAACAGGACTGACCAACGTTCCACTGCAGTTGAACTTGTACTTTGCCTGGCTCTCGCCCGCCGACGATGAGTTCTGGTACGATGCGATGCGCTCGTCCATCCAGAATCTGAGGAGAATCGCCATCGAAGAAGGCATCTATTCTTCTGATTTCACTACCTATCCTAACTACGCGATCTCAAATACAACGGCGGAGGATTTGTACGGGGCCAGCAACGCAGAAAGACTCCGTAGCATTAGGAGCCAGATTGATCCAGATGGTATCATGGAACTGGCAGGTGGCTTCTCCATTTAGTTTGGCATTCTCCCAAGTAACTCACTGATTTCTTGGGCGTATTGAAGGCTGAGGAATGGAAGATACGGCAGCTGATGCCTGTTAAATTATCAAGAGCTACGCCTTCCTTGAAATGACTCTGTTCGGTTGTTCAATCCTTCGTTCCTATACTGTAGACTTTTTGGCTCGTACTATTAGCGATATGAGTTTTGATTATATCGCCGGTGCGCTCAAGCTGGATAACAATGTTGACGAGGCTTGGCTCTCAGAGGCTCATTCCCTTGTTCTTTCGGCTGGAGAGTGCAGCGCTGAGCGCGCTTGGCTGCTCAATCAACAGGAGGTGAGGTAATGCCAAGGAGGAACGCACAATCACTTCCTACTTACTATTGGATACAACAAGCTTAGACCGGTACTGTATCACGACGTAGACCAGCAGGATACCAGGTTCAGAGATGAACACAAAACCTTGGCAGTGAATCTATCAGTACGTACCCATTCCTCCACATGTTTTTCGTTCTTGTACAGCTCAGAATATCTATCGTCCAGGGGACCTGCAACGGTAAGCAACATGGGCGATTGAGAAGCGTAGGCGGCTTACCTCAAGTGTGACGTACCACTATTGAGGTCATTCGTAGCGTGTGCTTGAGACGTCCTGAGGGAGGGGGTTAGGAGAGTGGCAAGAACTTCTCCAGTTCTTCTCCATTTCTTCTCGTCCTCGGCCTGGCTTAATAGAGGAGTGTCCCTCAGGAGTTCAACATCAAATGGCGACTATAGAGTACGGAAGGTGGCTGAAGTGGCGGCGTGGCGATGAGACGAGCCGGGCAAAGTACTCAACGCTGTTGGTTGCCGCAATTTTATATCCCACAGGCCGGCCAAGGTAAGTCTATAGCCTATAAACTCAAAAGCTCATGTTTCCACTGATTTTGATTCTACAGGGCGCATACCACCACAAGTGGATTCAGGAGAGCTATTAGAGGCCGGAGTGACCATTTTGGCCTCTTTTGTCAACCTTCATCCTTGTATACCAATTACCTGTCAGTTTCTTTTTTATTGGATACCCAGCCGTGATCATGCCAGACCTCATACGTAGAACTCCATGGTACCATTGCCACACTACTTCATACTCTCCACTACCACGCTACTGTACACCTATGTATACCAACCTCCCCCACAGACTCCACCACATGAACCCCCACAATGACATCCCCAGCCACACGCAGCCCCTCCGCACATAAGCCCAAACACTAAACCCGATCCCTTTCCCCACCACACCGCAGCACCCCTTCGTTTCCAACCAAAAAAGCCCCCCTGTCCCGCTCCGTTTCACGCCCAAACACCAATAGATGTACCTAGTATCTGACGCGTCACTCACTCACCCACTCACCTCTGCAGCAAAAGCGCGCGCGTGCCTGCTGCAGCAAAAAAACGCCGTCCGTCACTTCGCTTTCCCCTGCCCCGGATCATATGTAAAAGCAAATGCAATATGCGCATATGTATGCAGTATCCCGCATTCGCGCATCTGCGGCCGCGGAGCCAACTAGAGCGCGGATGTGTCATCGACTCCCCCTCCCACCCCGCCTCAAAAAAAAAACAAAAAAGGAAAGAAGGAAAGGGAAAAAAGGTTTCAGGAAAGAAGTCATGTGCGTGGCGGACGCGGACGCGAGACTTGCTTCCCGCCGCTGACTGACTGACTGACTGACTCAATGCGATGGTGGTCGCGCTCGACATGCATGTCTATGTACATACCAGAAGCTCAAAAGCAAGGGGAGGGGTGAGAAAAAAAAAAGAAAGAAAGGAATATATCCTTGGCGCAGAGGCTTGTGTTGATTAAGTGAAAAGTGGGTGGGTGGGCGGTCGGTGCCCTGGCTACCTGGAGCCCTGTGAGAGGCAGGCAGCACGCCTCGGAGGTTTGGGATTGATTTATTGTTAGATGCGAGGAAACGAATGACCTACGGGCTGGTGGCCTGACACCGCCGCCCCGCGCTTTTTTTTTTTTTGCTAGCATCGCGCAGCTGACGTGTCAGCGGCTGGGGGGAGGGGGAAGAAGATGGCAGGGCTGGACGGCGGCTGACGAGTCCCTTATCATCTAGGGCTTGTTTCAGTTGATTGTTTTGTGTAGCGCCGGCTGGTGCCAGTCTTGCAGGTCCGTCTGACGAGCGGATCCGAAGAAGCTTTGCGGGAAGGGAATAAGCTTCTAGGAGATTTGCTAGCTGTCCATGAATAAGGAGAACATTTGGCACAACACAAAGCTCAAGGTTATCAGAAAGGTGTTTGTGACGGAAAGGCAAAGCCATATATTTTGTACATTGAAGAAGGATCTTGCTCTGGCAGTGGAAAAAAATATTCTACCTCGCTGGAAATACAAAGTCTTTAAACTGGGCTCTTTCGAGCCCATCTTTTCATCTCTCTACAATACCCGAAGGACTTTCACATCCCCCTCCTGCTTCGCATTCCTCTAGAGACAACAGCGTTAAAGATCACGGCGTGATGCGAGACTTGGCGAGCGTTTAAGCGCGGAGGTCACGGGCGTGGCGGCGGGCCTTCTTGGAGGAAGAAGACTCGATGCTGGAGACGAGCTCGGCGAACCAGTCAACGAGGTCCTGGACGGTGGTGCCCTCGGGCAGCGACGACTCGGGGATGACGCTGGCAGAGCCGGTGGCGGTGGCGGGCAGGGTCTGGGTCAGGACGCTGGAGGGGAAGGCGGCGGCGATCTGCTGGGCGAGCTGGCTGTCCGACGAGGAAGAGGCGGCGGTGGTGGCCGGGGCGGTGGCGGCGGCGGCCGAGGTGGCCAGGGTGGACGAGGGGGTGGCGGCAGCGGCGACGGCGACCTTGGAGGTGGCCGAGGCGGCCGAGGAGGCGGCAGCAGAGCTGGAGCCGGAAGAGGACGAGCCGGAACCGGAGCCGCTCATGGTGAAGTCGACGCAGGCCTCGTAGGTCTGGTCGATGTCCTCGGCGAACCAGTACCACTGGATGACGCAGTCGCCAGCGGTGGCGCACTGGTCGCCAAGGTCGGAGGGCATGGTGATGCTGAAGGAGGTGTCGGTGTCCTTGACGCCGGTGGCGGTCGAGGCGTAGACGTCCCAGCTCTTCAGGGCGGAGCCGATGACGCTGTTGGAGGCAGTGTCGACGATGGAGACGTTGGCAACACCGGTGTGGGGGGCGTGGATCTCGGCGGTGAAGGCGACTTCCTGGCCGGCAGTGTAGGTCTGGACGTTGTCCTTGTTGTCGTCGAACTTGTAGCCCTTGCAGAGCCAGATGTCGCAGGCGGCGGCATCGTAGTCGCTCTGGGAGCTGGCGACCTGGAGCTCGCCCTGGACGTTGCCGTAGTGGTCCGACTGCTGGTTGGTGTAGACCTGCTGGCCGCAAGCGGCAGCCATGGCATCGCCGGGCATGCGGGCCTGGGGCTTGGAGATGTAGCCGTGGCCGGCGACCAGGGTGGCCAGGACGGGGAGGGCGGCAATGTACTTGGCAGACATGTTGACGGTGGTGTAGAGAAGGTGGATCTTTGCGGTGCAGCGAAAAGAGATGGTGGTGTCCGGGTACCTGTACCTGGGAAACGAATGGAGGGCGGAAAAGAACGTGGAGGTCACAGACCGGGAAGAGAGCAAGATTCAGCTGGAGATGGCGAGCCTTGGTGGGGAGAGAAAGCCGACATTGGGGGCAGCGGCAGGTCAAATATAGCTGCGAGTCCCTATCGCGGCGAAACGGGTGGGGCGTAGCAAACGGGGCGTGGGTGTTTCGTCGACTGCCGCATCGGGCGAAGCGGTGTCAGTCGGCACGGGTCGGGCTGGGCTGTGGGCGGCTGGCGACCCCGGCGGCTGGCCTCGTTCTGCTCGGCTGGTGTTTTCAAACAACATGCCGCGCCCCTGGCCATCTCCGTGCGCACGTTGGCGGGGATGCCGTCGCTCGGGGCCCCTGGGTGGTCGCTTAGCAGCCCGCTCTGGGCGCCGCCGCCGAGCGCTGTCTCAGATTTACAGCGACTTCTGGGGGCTGCCAGCGTAGCCGCCTGCGCCAGTGCGCCAGGTGCCGAGCGCAGAGCCGCGGCCGGAGCGCGCCAGAGCCGTGCATGACGTTCGTGTGGTGGTGAGGGGAGCGAGCCGAGTGGCGGCGGAGAATTGTTGTTCTCTCTGAGTCTGTGCCCGCTCTGTTTCGCAGCTGCTAATCTCGCCAAGCTCAGCGCCCATCGCCCATCGCCTGGGCGTCCCACGCGCCGCAACCAGAAGCGACAGAAGCGACCTCACCTGAAGCGCTCCTCCAGCCGCAACACACTGCAATGTCCGATATGGCGCCCCAGCACCCCTCGCACCTGTCCAACCCGCTGGCCACCCCCGCCCAGCTGGCCCAGTCCGGCTCGCAGCTCGACGGCGTCCCCACCGACCTCGAGGACTCGATCCGATTCGCCGGCCAGCGCCTCACCCAGGCCGCCGGCATCCTGCTGCGCCTGCCGCAGGACATCGTCGCCCAGGCCATTGTCGTCTTCACTCGCTTCTGGATCGGCTCCGAGGGCGGCAGTCTCAAGGACTACGGCGCCAAGGTACTCTTTCACGTGACTCTCCACCTCCCACTCCCCAATCTGCTCACCTCCCCGGCCAGGATGTCTCCGCCGCCGCCCTCTACACCGTCGCCAAGCTCTCCGCCTACCCGAGGCCGCCGCGAGCCGTCATCAATGCCTACCAGTATCTCGACAGCCTCCCAGCCACCTATGTGGACCCCCAAAAACTGCACCAGGAGGACCTCGTGGACCCGGAAGCCTACTACGTGAGCGAGGGCACCTACCACGCCCTGCGCGCCCTGCTGCTCAAGACGGAAGCCCACGTGCTGCGCGTGCTCGGCTTCGACACGCACGTCGCCCTGCCCTACACGCTGGTCATCAACTACCTGCAGGCGCTGGGCGTCGTCTTCGACGACGGCGACGGCGACGGCACCGAGCTCGCGCGCCGCGCCTTCGCCCTGCTCAACACCGCCCTGCTGAGCCCGCAGCTGGTGTGCTGCACCCACCAGCCGCCGCAGCTCGCCACCGCCGCCGTCTACCTCGCCGCGCGCGACGTTGGCGTCAAGCTGCCCGGCGAGCCGTGGTGGGAGGTCTTCGACACGGACCGCGAGGAGCTCGGCTTCCTCGTCGTCGCCATGGTCAGCATGCCTGGCTTCGCCGCCGAGGAGAAGGCCAAGTGGGGGACCCGCCGCAGGGTGCCGCTGACGCTCGAGGAGCTCGACGCCGAGCTGGAGCGCCGGCGGATGCTCGAAGAGGGCCAATGAATGATGATGGCGCGATCGTGATTGGTGATTGCCGATGATTCTCACTACCCGAAGGAGAAACTCGAAACGAGATGTGCAAGATATGCGAGATTGGAACGAGAAGACGAACGTCCCGGAATGCCAAGCGGCCGACCACTCAAACCCCCTCCCAAGAATGTTCGTGATCGCTTCCGGAGGAACAGTGCGTGCCTCTGCCCCTAAAATTGTCCATGGGATCTGCTTTCCGTAACATTGTGTTGCGACCCAGTTTGGCCAGTTTTTGTGGAGCCGAGGCCAAAATGGTGAGCTGGCGGCGTGTCGTCGGCATAATGCCTCAGTTTTTAAAGGAGGCTCATTATTGTACAGTCAGGCCGGCTATGTACTGCGCTGTCAATGCCCCGATGGAAACCCATCCGTGCGAGCTTGGGGCCCGGGAGGTGGTCTCAGGGGAGCGAAGAAGCTTGATAGAGGAGGTACATGATAGCAATGCAACGGTCATCATTTCAAGCAACGACACTGAATCAAAAGATTTCCCAAGTCCCATCTATGCTGCCTCCCCCTCTTCTATCCTCACTCATTTACCACCTTGCCTCGTCCGCGCTGGCGGAATTCTTCAGCTTCGGTCAGAACTGCTTGAGGAGTCGGGAATTGCAGGAATGCACGGGCCGGTCCGTCTGGCTCGAGCGTTTTTCCAGCACTTCTGCCACTGTCAAACATGCCAAACGTTTCTCAAACACGATCGTCGCAAGGACGACTGCACTCGGTTTTGCTCTGGAACGTGAGTCAAAACACATGAAAGCTTCAAGATACGGAGAAGCATATAGCTTCGCGCGGTAATACTATATTGCGCGAGTCATCGTAACAGTTTAAGCTTCTCTCTGGCGGATGCTTGCCGGCTGCCGTTGGCCTCGGCATATATAAGCTTAGATGACTGCTTTTAGAGTTTTGGTTGGCGCTGCTTCCCGCAATCAGGGTGGAGCTTCATTCAGATAAGTACGGGTCAAAGCTGTCCGGCTCTTCGCCTTTGCTCGAGGAATACAGTTACCCACTACTTATCGTTTTTGTTGGCTTTTGCCATCATTCTTTCGATACCCGACGATATTCGGCCAGAGCTCTACAGCCCCTCGATTCTTCGATGTTATGGGCTGTCCTCGTTGTGCATATTCCAGCGCTATATGCGTGTGCAAATTTGCAAATGACAGTCTCCACCGCCCGCAAGGAGGAATAAATAAAAACCTGGCACGTGTTTTAACAGAGTGGATGCGACGGTATGCTAGTCCCATTTCTGCTGAAATCCAGGTATGGGCTACTATATAATGCCCTCATCTCTATCTTTTGCTCTTCTTAACGCGCCATACTGTTTCTTTTCCACTAAGCGATTTAGGTCCGCCTCGCCACTCTTCCCTTGTCTTTGCTTCTCCTCGAAGCCTCGCTTCCAACCCTAAAGTCTCCCCCTCTCGCTCTTATGTCAGAGCTTAATGCAGCGCTTGATGACTTTCATCACCAATAGCATGGCTGCATTACTCAGTGCTTGAAGTCATTCTTAAGCTTAAATGATGCGTGTCTTCAATTTGTATCACTGCAAATTCATCTCGACCCGTCTGCCGCAGTCCATAAAACTTTGACTTAAACCATTGTCCCCGACACGAAGGAAAAGTATTGTAATCGTGGTAGGGTCCTTATTCTTTTGCAGATAGGACCTCGGAGTGTATTTGTCTGCTTGGTGTAAATGACAGTTTGGGTTTGAGAATGATTATATATATGACCTCATGGTGCATTGACTGATACGGAAATCCTCGTGACGACAATTATCCCGGAACCACCAGTCGGAATAAGACCACATGCAGTAGACAGCATCCGGTGCTGCATTCGGTGTAGCGCAAAAGAACATACTCGGTACATACTCTTCTTCGCTTCCATTACAGCCAATGCCGCCTGAGAATGACCCACACGAGCAGTTTTGAGGCTGGATATGTCGTAACTTAGCTCCGTGGCACCGCCGTCAAGAAACAAGAAAGGACAATAGCCATATCACAATGTGTCTCGAACACTCTCAAATCACCTCTCAGACATCAACTTACTTTCCGGCTCCCACATTGATGTCAAGCCAAAAAAAAAAAGAAAAAAAAAGAAGTAATACCACCAACAAGTACCCGTACTCAACCACATCATCAACAGCCAACAGTGCGCTGCATCATCGTCACCACAACAACCAAAATCATCACTACGGTCACCGCAACGACTACCCACCATCGCTCGGCGCACACAAAGTACGGTGGAATACATGATGTTCTGCACCCCAACCCACCGCTCTGCTCTCCCTTTGCCAAAGACAAAAAGCCTGTATCCATGGGAAGATCAGCGCCGCGATTAAATATTGCCGAAAAGATGTACCGATTCCGCATTCTTCAGCGAGTCACAAGGCCTGTGTGGAGAGCCGAACGCAACGGCACGTGTAAGAGGAACGTCAGAAAGAAGAAACGAAAAAAAAATGAAGCGCAATGTGCCGCCAGCAGCTGACAGCCTGACGCATGCATTGTCACAAACTCTTCGTTCGCCTTCACTGCCGCAAGAACAGCCAGGCAGACAACATTGAGCAACGTTTAGGATGAGAGCTAGCCAAGCGTGGAGCAAGGCCGAAAAAAAAGAAAGAAAAAAAATTCAAGGTTTGCAGAGACACGGACAGACGCCTTGCACCGCCAGCACAAAACACAATCGACTCTGTGGTAGTAAGTAACCTTGGGACCCAGGGCGGGGCATTGAACAAAAGTCGTGCGTGCGTGCATATGGTGTTTGTGTGTGTATGTTTAAAAGGTGCGTATGTTATATCCGGCTCTCTAATTCCATTTCCCCACCCTCCCGCGTCATCCATCCCAGCTCATCCGCCCGCCCATCATGGCCTCATCTTTCAGTCCTCTTGCGCTCTCTCTCTCTCTCTCTCTCTCTCTCTTTCTCTCTCTACCCCTCTCTACCTTTCTCTCCTCCCCCTCCTCTCTCGACACACAGTGAACGACTGCAGGAAGTGACTTCTCTCCTCCCCTCCCCTCTCCTTTCCTTCGTCGTCACCAATCCATCCACCCCGCATCACCTCCTTGATATCACAGCAAAGTAAGCACATCGGTAACCCCATCATCTCCCTCTCCCACCACCTCTCTCATCATCGACTGAACTAAAAGAGAAACGCAAAAACCACCCCCACATCTACACCAATCCACCGCATTCGCTTCCCCCCATGAATCCAAGTTCGTATGGCATGCATGGGCGGGGGGAGGATTCACAGAACAATTCTCCAACAACAACGTTTGGAACAAAAACAAAACGACAATCCATTAAACCACTACGAGCCGCTCTCTCTCTCTCTCTCCTCTCACTTCGGTTGCGTCACGACGCCCTCGTACTCTCTCGACGAGATGTAATCGATAGTGCGCTGGAAATGCTTGCGGGGGTTCTCCAGGCTGGCCGTGTTCTCGTTGGTGTTGAGGTTCGAATGGATGAGCTCGATGAGGCCGTTGAGATACTTGGTGGTCACCTGTACACAGAAACAAAAAAGTCAACGATCACGCCCTTGTCGAGAACATAGTCTTTGAAATAAACGGAGAGGGTGAAAGGGGACTTACCGCTTCATTTTCCTGGTCGAAGTAGTAGACATAGCGGTTGAGAATCTCAACGAAGAGTTCGACGCTGACCGCCGCGTCCATGCACGCATCGGCCACCCGCAACGCGCGCTGCAAGCACTCGAGCACACGCTTGCCATCGCGGTAGAGCTGCTTCTCGTTAGCATTCGAACCATGGGGCGAGTGCCGTCGAACAGCTGATATACTTACATCCTTGGCATCTTCCTCGTTGCGAGCCCGGATCTCAGTCGCCCACCACAAGTGACTCGCCAAGTACACGGCACGGCACTGGTCCGGCTTCTTGAGCAGCTTGCTACCATGCAGGGCGCACTTCGTGATGAGGGTGTCGTAGTTGTCCCTGCTGAAATTTCTAGACATGTGCAGGCCGCCGGCGATGATGCAAACGGCCTGAAACTGCGCGCGGCTGTCGCTGATGGCCTCTTCGTATATGGTGAAAGCCTGTGCGTAGAACTCGTACGCGATCTCTTCGTGGCCAGTCTGGTCGGCGACCTGACCGCAGGCTACGAACAGCCGTAGTGACAGATCAGCTGCACCCGCGACACGGGCGTAGAGAGTGCTAAGGAGAGAGTGGGCAAACTTGTAGAGTGCCGATGATTGAGAGTTCCAGTTGTCGTCGAAATGCTCGCGTGTCTTGAATTTCCTCGCGAGCTTGAGAGATGAAGTAATGAGTGCAGGTGTGGTGTATTTGACGCGCTCGTTGCCATCGCTGAATGCCTTGCGAGCTGCTTGGAGGAGCTTGAATTGGGTATCATTGTCGGTTCCTTGAATGAGGTGCACTATCCGTGCCAGCCATCCCTGTTCTTCAATCGTTTCGTCCGTCTCCATGCCCTTCCGCTGCAGAGGACCACCAGGGTAGCCGGTGGGTTGTTGTGCGCCCTCCTTGATGAGGACCTTGAGGATCTCCAGCACAGACTCCAGGTTCTCCACGGATGTGATTTTAGTTGAATTCCTGAGCAAGCTTCGCGCAACCTCGCCAGCGACTGCTCGTCTGGTGGGATAGGGTTGAGAGTGCAGAAGCGGTACAAAGTTGGGGAGCGCGAGTGCGGTAAATAGAGAAAGATATGCCTTGAGAGGCGCCAGAAGAAGGTTGAGGATGTTGGATTGAGAAGCTTGCGAGTGAAGGTCGGCGCTGTTAGCATATTGCGCGACTCTCTCGTTAGCAAAATCAAGAACGCGATCGACATAGTCCAGGCGTTCCGGATAGATGCTTAATGCAAGGTTTGCGAGAGAAACGAGAAGAGCAATGGTATCTTGGATGGGCAGACGTGCCATCTTGACCAGCGCAGCGACTTGCTCGTAGAAGATCTCGAAGAGCTTGACGTTCTCCGGGATGCCACGGTGCTTCTTGACTTCGCCGTCAACAGCCGTGGCTTCGGTCTCGGCTGTCGCCTCAGACGGAGCGACTGTGGTGGATTCTGAAGGAGCAATGGATGCGTCTTCACCCTCATGCTCCGACTCGCCGTTTTCGCTGTTCTCGCCATTTGGCTGCGTCGACGATTCCGTATCCTTTGCCTCCTTCGATATCCGCAGCTGCTCAAGAAGCTTGGTACAAGCTTCCTCCTCGATCTGTTTCCGCTGTTCGGGTGTCTCGGCATCGGCTTCTCGGCCAGCATACGCAGATAGCCTGTCCATCAAGCTGATAACGATGGCCTTGACGTTGACGTGGGGATTGAGTCTGGCGGTGGCGGAGAGGAATTGGTCGAGGGTGTGGAGGTGGAATTCGTCGGGGAAGACCTGGATAATAACTTCTGGCCAGTTAGCGCGAGAATCAGTGCCATTTTGAAGATGCCAACCCACCGTCAAGCAGGTACTCTTGCGCGAGAACATCCCGACACTGCACGACCTGCTCAAGGAGTGGACCCAGGATCTTCTTGTAGTTCTCCAAGTCGACCAGCTGGCTCAGGCGGACCAGATTGCTCCCGACCAACAACTGCAGCTCCTGTCTTTCCTTGGTCCGCTGCTCCCGTTCCCGCGAATGACCCTGGTGTTGCAGCCGCACCCAAAGCTTGTTCATCTCGACGAAGTTGGTAAGAATGAAGCTGATAGAATCCTGTAGGTTGCCCTCGGGGCCATCGCCATCGCCGGTGGGAAGGCAGTCGCGGGACTGGCCGGAGAGGTAGTAACGCAGGAACAGGCCGCGAATGGGGTGTTGCACACCGCGGCTCATCTCCATCATGTCCTTCATGATCTCCTTGACGGGCGCGTCTTCAATGGCCATGTACACGGTGCCGACGGTGATCATGAGGTACAGACGCGGGATGATGTTGCCGGCATACTGGACCAGCTCGTACAGGTCGGCGAGGTGGTTGACGGGGTGGTTGTCGCGGAGGTAGACGGAGAGATAGCGCAGCGCATCGAAGACGGCCATGTACAGCTCATAGTATTGCTTGGGGCCGAGGCTGCTGGTGCGTAGTTCCGAGACGAGGGTCGAGCTGCAGGCGAATGCGGTCAGCAAGGAGCTATGGCAAAGATGCGGGGCGGGGGGAGGGGCCTGTTACCAGCACTTGAGCGCGTCCATCAGCTTCCCCGGCGTCTCCAGGCATCGCCGCATGAGCATCGTCTGCTGGCGCACCACGCCCAGGGCATCCTCCAGCAGGCGCGACTGGTCTTCCACGGGCGGAGGCGACGCCATTGCTGCGATCGAGGGATGGTGGCGTGTGACTGGTGGATGATGTCGTGGGTGTCGGCCTTGGTGCTGGCGATGCCGTTCGGTTGGCGACGTCGTCCCCTCGAACTGTGGCTGTGATTGGCGGTGCGTCGAGGCCCTTGCCCGCTGCGCCAGGTCACCCACCAACATGGGCGGCGTTCCACGGCTTCGCATGCGCATCGACTGCATTATTTTGGTATAGCTGGATCGATTTGCCTGCTCTACAGTATGTACTCAGATCTCAGAAGCTCCGCGCTGCGCCAAACACCTGCCACACACCTGCCAAACCCATCTCTCTCGCTGGGCAGCCACGGCGCTGCGCCACGCTTTCCCAAAACAGAAAGTCTAATCCTGGCAATCATGCTGCTATGTCCATGTCATCATGCCACAGCCCGGCCGTCAGTCATCCATCGTAGCAAGCACCTGCGTATTAAAGCTTTTACAGTCTAACGGTAGGCTCAAGAAGTGAAAAATTGGTAGATAAAGTCAAACAAGAGAAGAGAATTCGCCACTTCAGCGCATTCTGTCGCATGAGCCACGACCGAAGCACGCCCAACATGATGAGTAATGGCGGCCTCCAGCAAGTCCGGCAGCTGGATTATAAGATGGATGAGGTCGTGAAATCTATGACGGAGTGGTCGTCGTAAAGGTTTTGACGGCATATGACGTGTGCCACATGCCATTGTCGTAGTATGAAGTCGTGTCCGACTGTGTTGCAGTGACCGTAATCACCGATGGGGGAAGCGTCACAACGCTCGGCGGAATAGTGGTCGTGGATGTGGTTGATTCAGTCTCCGTGGCCGTGGAAGATGCGAAGATGGTGGTCGTGTAGACTACGGTCTGGGTGACCGACGGCGCTGGAGTCCGCGTCTCCGTCACAACCAGGGTCGTATCTTTGGTGTGGATAACCGTCTCAGTAGGTGAGACTGTTGTTGGTTTGTCGACGGTTTTTGTAAGAGTGACCGACGACGGCGCTTCCGAGGTGGTCGGTGAGCCTCCATCCACATTGACCACAGAGTAGGACTTTGCCGGTGCTCTGCGATGGAGTTCTTGTGCGTTGCTCCCGCCGTCTGCGTTGGATGTGCCATCGACGTTGACGACAGCATACGACCGCGACTTGGCGGGCGCTCGGGCGTCATTGCTCTGGCTGTTGACTGCTTCGAAAGGCAGGGCTGATGTGAGCCCGACGGCGAGCAAGCCCAGGCAGGCGAATCGGATGGGAGAGCGCATGATCACTAGTGGCAGTGGACAGTGCGAAGGTTTGCTTTCGGCGGTGTAGATCGAGTAAAGATGGACGAAGATAGTAAGAGGAGGATGCTAGGTTTGTCGATCTTGTGCGTGCTCGAGAAATGTGGAGATGATGAAGGCTTCGTGCATGCAGAACAAAGCAAAGTGCAGAAGAACGTGCGAAGTTCCCCAAGATGCATTCCCGCCATCTTCGTTGGGGATTTGGGAGGCTGGGAGGCTGGTATGGCGGGTGGCTGGCAACCGCCTGAGCGAGGCTGGGGTCGTAAACAAATCCCGGCGCTGTGCTTCGCTTATTCCCGACACTAAGCCCTACCACCCACCGACTCCGGGACCTTCACATGCCGCAACATCACTTTGCGCAAGTACCAGCTTGGGAGAGGACTACCTCTCTGCTGTTATGTGAGTTGCTAAATAAACACCCGCTCAAGTTTTTAGATGCCAGTGGCAACGGTAGTCGCGCCAACAAGCCTGCCAAGACGCACAGGCATGTTATGATGTCACTTCTTGCCGTGTTGCTCTGAAGTAGCGAAGCAACAAAGCTAGCTCTACGCAAACCACACATCATATTGCATTCGTCTTGGCAGCTCGGCTATGCAAGAGGATTCATCCTCAGTAGTCGTAAAATCCCTTGCCACTCTTCTTTCCGAGCCAGCCGGCATCAACCATCTTTCTCAGCAGTACAGCGGGCCGGTATTTGCTGTCGCCAGTCTCTTCATACAAGACCCTCATGATTGCCAAGCAGGTATCAATTCCGATGAAGTCGGCGAGTTGTAGCGGGCCCATTGGGACATTTGTCCCGTTCTTCATGATTGCGTCAATGTCCTCCTTTGCTCCGACACCAGTTTCCAAGCAGATGATAGCCTCATTGATGTAAGGCATCAGGATCCGGTTGGCAAGGAAGCCAGGGGAATCTGCTGATTGTGACGGAATCTTGCCCATCTTCTTGCACAGCTCAATGGCAGTATCGATGGTGTCCTGAGAGGTTTGTAGACCGGTAATAATCTCCACTCCCTTCTGTATCGGCACCGGATTCATGAAATGGGTGCTTATGACGCGCGAGGGACCGGACAGGTCTTTTGGATCTTTGGTCGTGGCGGCTGCGATTTTCGTGATCGAGATCGAGGACGTGTTTGTGGCCAGGATGGCATGCGAAGGGCAAACCTGTGCGAGCTGGGCGAATATCTTCGTCTTGAGGTCTGGGATTTCCTAGGCGATTGTGAGAATCCAAAGTTCAGGAACCCGGAATCCGATTGATGGTCACTCACAGGGACAGCCTCAATGACAAAATCGACATCAGAAAGATCGTCCAAAGTGGTACTCGAAGTCAAGCGCTCTCGCGCTGCTGTGGCATCCTGTTGAGAGATTCTCTGCTTTCCGACATCCTTCTCGAGCAACTTGTCTGGTATTCGCGTCAGGCCTGGAACTGATTGTGGGTATGTCGTGCTGAAGCAGTACCGGCAAACTTCAAGCCCTTGTCGATGGAAGCTTGAGAGGTATCGATGACTTTGACAGGAATTTGGGCCTTCTGTGCCGCGACGAGTGCAATCCCAAGACCCTATATGATGACAGTCAGTGTGGTAGCAATTGAAGGAGAGAAAGTTCAACACTGACCATTTGGCCCGCACCGAGCACACCAAGCTTCTTAACCTCGGCAGCAGCAGCTATCGAGGGAGTGGAGCTGAAGCTGCGCAGCTGCGCAAAAGTCGTGCAGCGCGCCGCATAGCGTGTTGCTGCAAAGAGAGACATGGTGCAGTAAGGAGAGCTGCAAGATGTTGAGGAGGGGTGAACGGAGGTGGAGGGGTTCCCCAGAACAGCGGCCGGGGAAGCCTGCGGCATGTGAGCAGGCCGATGGCAGCCGTCACCGTCACCTCGGCTTAACGCATGCTGCACGGACCGTTTGGTGTCGTGGCGCTGAGACGCGTTCCAACGCGCTAGTCGTCCGGTCGCGTCGCCCGACACGGCCACCAATTCGCGTTTGCGAGATGTGCTGAGCGCCGACGCAGGAATCCCACCAGCGACCACAACCATGAGTCTCGACGACTGGGTCTCGCGCGACACTGTCGATGCCGAAGTTCGCGCGCACATATACAGTCTCGTCTCAGCGGTAGGTCCGCAATTTACCCCAGCAGAGGCAAGCTACTAACCCTCGACAGGTCGGTGGCTCCAGTATCGAGTTTGAGGCCCGCTATGTACTTGGAGACGATGCACTTGCCTGTTTGAAAGATATCCGCCGGTGGTTGCGGCTATACGACCAACGATTGAACCGACATGATGTGGCGAGATGCTTGGCTGAGGCAGATGTGGTGAAGGGAGACCTTTGCGAAATCCTGGCACTATGGACCGAACAGCGGGCAAACGACTCTCTCAAGCGCAAGGCCGCTCTGGCCTCTAGTAAGTGTCTCGCCCAATGCTCTGCCGGAGTAAGCTGACTCTTGTAGTGGAGGTGCTGGTCCCAATTACCTGGCCTCTGCAGCTCGATCAGGACGAAGCCACTGTTAATCACCATCGCCACATCCCCTACCTGCAGCTCGCGCAAACCAAATACAAGCGGGTTGTAATGCAGCATCATTCCAAAATCCTCCGCACCGCAGTACGATTGGCCCTCCCTTCCATGGCAGAGCCCCGACGAGAGAGAAGTAGTCGCGATAACGGCATCATCTCGATCATACTTTACTTTCTCCGAAACATCGCCCTCATCACACACCCTCCGAACCTCCCCGAAGACGATAACGAGGCGGAGATCTCTCGATCGGCTACAATCGATGCATTTCACTACCAAGATATATTCCAGCTGCTGCTCACAGTGGCCTCAAGTATTGGAGACGAATTCGTCGATCAGGACGTTATAGTGCTCGAGATCTTGTTCCATCTGCTGAAGGGCATCGACGTTGAGAAGCTCTTCATGGAGGAGGAGAAGCTGGCCAGCTCTAACACCAATGAATTGAGGGACCTGATTCAGAAGGAAAAAGCGATGCTTGCAGGGTATGCGAAGCACGCACCAACAAGACACAACCGCTTTGGGACAATGATTTGGGTCAAGAGAGATGACGAAAAAGTGTCCACGGTGTCGGGGCAAGATGTACTTGCGAGCAGCGAGAGGAGCATGCAAAAGATGGACAAATCCAAAAAATGGAATAGGCCAAAGTACACCGGAAAAAAGAAGAACGATCTTCCACTGGACGAATTCGACAAGAAGGTTCCGCTTGACAAGTCCGCACGGAGACACCTTAAGACGTTCGTCGAAGAGTTCCTGGATTCATCTTTCAACCCTTTGTTCACTCATCTAAGAAAGGCCATCGAAAATGAGGCTGATCGTGTGCTCACGGAGACGCATCCAAGACAGTTTTGCTACCTGATTTCGTGGTTCCTGCAAGCCGAGTGTGCGCGTCGTGCGAAGGCCAAGAAGGCCGCTCAGAACAAGGATTCTGCAGCCACCGTTGCAGAAGATGAAAGCTTCGCTTTGATCGCTTCGGTAATGAACCAGGAGACCTTCATCCTCTTGAACAGATTCATGCAGCTCAGTCTGGATAGCAAGTCATGGCAGGACTTGAATGCAGCCATGAAATGCTTCACGCAAATCCTCCAGACAGTGCAGGAAATGTCCGAGTCCAGCCTGGAGGACGACCAGGAGATTGCCGAGAACATCTTAAACCGCATCTTCTACGAGGAGACCACCCACGACCGAATAGTTACATTACTACGCAGCTACAAGGACCAAGGACTCGGCTACTTGGACGCTTGTACTGAGCTGACCCACGTCTTCATACGAATGCTTGAACGTTATTCGAAGCAGAATGTTGATCTCCAAGTTCGAAGCCGTAGACGAGCTCGTAAAAAGGCCAAAGCGGTCGCGCAAGCCAACGGTGATGGGGAGGTCGAGGATCAAGGTAACGGAGAAGATGATGTCGTCGCAGCTCACCGGGCAACTTCCGAGAGGAAGTTCGACTTTGCTCGGTTTCAAGCTCGTTTCACAACCCAGGGCTGCATCGATACTTTCGTGGCCTTCACTCGGTACTACAACGATTTGAGCGTCGAACAATTGAAACGCGCCCATCGCTTCTTTTATCGAGTCGCTTTCAAGCTGGAGATGGGGATCATGCTATACCGTGCCGACATCATTGCTCTGTTCAACAAGATGATCAAAGGTCCCGAGGGTCTTGACAAATCTCTTCCCATTTCCAAGGAGTGGGAAGAGCTTGTGAAGCAGGTCTTCCGCCGTTGTATCAAGAAAGTCCAGGAACGTCCAGAGCTCATTGTGGAGATGCTTTTCAGCAAGATCCCGGCAACTGTTTATTATCTCGAGCATGGTCACGACAAGGAAGTCACCACGAGAATACCAAGACCACCGGCTGAACTTGAGGTCAAGGGAAACCTGGAAAAGGACAAGCAAATTGGAGTTGCTGTATCACTTCTCATCAACCAGAACAAGTCTGAACATTTGGCATGGGTCAAGAAAACCCTGTCATCTGCGGCTGAAGAGCGGAGTGCGTGGGAGCAAGATCAAGCAACTCGCAAGGCTATGACGGAATTCTCTGCGGACCAGGCTGTCCCTTCGACAGAGGACGATGGTGCTCCGTCCATCACCGTGAGGCCAGACAACGAGGAGCGCCGCATTGCCTTATTCAAGGACAACAAACTGCGGTTACTTCTCAAGATTCTCGGGTTCATAAGGGTGGGTCTCGACGAAGACCGAGATGCTAGCTGGATCATTCCCCCCTCTCTCACCTCTGAAGAGCTTCAACAGAGTGCGCAAGCCATTCAACAAACAGAATGGGAGCCCCCAAGCTTTGACGAAGACAAGTCGGCCGAGGACATGGTCCGCACGAAGCGGCAACACGTTGCTCTTCGCGGTGATACTGATGATGAGGACGATGACGTCCCTGATGCCCTGGACGACGAAGAACTTTTCCCGGCAGGCGGCCCAACTGCCCGTCGGTCTGACGCTTTGAAAGAGCTCAAGAAGAAGAGGACCCGAAACAAGAGGACGGCGAGCGAAGAACCGGACGATGAAGAGAAGGAAAGGAAGAAAGAAGCACGCCGACAAAGGGAACTGGAGAAGAGGCGGAAAATCAAGAGCGAACTATTCGTCCACTCATCAGATGAGGATACAGACGAGGAAGCAGACAGAGAGTTCTTCGCTGCCGAGGAGGAGAGAAGGAAGAAGACGGCGGGCAAGATTGTCCGGGCCCTCATCAGCGCTCAGATTCACGACACAGCAAGCAAAAAGAGGAAGTCGACGGCAGCAAACAAAAAGAGCAGGAAGAAGCAAAAGGGATCTGGAACTGGATCTGACAGTGAAGATGCCGGTACCGGGCTGGACAGTCGTTCGTCGTCGGAAGAACCTGTCAGCCGGCTCAGGATCGTTAGCGATGACGAGGAAGAGTCTGATACACCCCTGTCGTCTCAGCATGCGGCGAAAGACACTGCCAGGGAAAAGTTTGCGGAGGCGCAGGCGACTACAGAGAAGACCACGCGAGATGTGGAGATGCAGGAAGGCGATGACGAGGAGGATGAGGGCGTTCCAGCCCGCAGGCCCGTGCGCAGGAGGAACATCCGCGCAGGTTTCTTGATTGACAGTGATGAGTCGGAGTAGTGGAACACTAGGGATTCACTAGTAGGCGAGATTGGCGTTACGCGGGGGCTCACATGGCAAGGTGGCCTTATAAGCGGGGTAAAGTTGGGCGTTCGAGTAGGGTCCAGCCATGGCAGCATGCGATGGGATTTTTAGCGGCAATGGGGTACGTAGCCCAATCCGTGTTCCGACTTTTCCGGTCTGACCAAGGCGTGGGATGGGAGAGCAAGACAGGCAAAGATTGCGATGACGCTCAATTACGTTCAGCTGTGCTTGGCTCGGGTTGACAGGGTCCGCAAACGGGGTGGCGGCCGGGAAGGCGACAGGACCAAAATTATTATCCTCCGGCAGGCACTCCACAATTTTGATAGGTATTGCAGCAGCCGGGGCTCGGGCGCGGGGCTGCACCGCCTCATGGGGCGGCATGGTTGCGTGCTCCCGCGATTGCCATGGCCAGGGCACGCTATTATGATACTAGCCTTACGCCATAGCTGCCGCGCAGCGTGTGGCACGAGCGCCGCACCTTTTCCGAATCCTGTTATTATTCCTTGCGTCGCATCTGGTTTGGCGCTGGCAGGTGCGTAACCCGCCGATCCGGTCCAGAACAGGCTGACGGGCGCGCCACGCCGTGATGTCACTGGTCGCGGACGTGCGCTGGGCGGGGCCCCGATGCAGGTGCGATCGGCAGGTCAAGCTTCTCCAGCCACTCCCTAGCCGTCGCTTCCGTGCGCGCTGTGGCGCACGTTTGACGCTTGTCTGCCATCTCCAACATGCACTTGCGTTGACGTCAGGCGCGCTCCTGCCGCATAAATACATCTATTCTGCGCCGTCCAGAGCTCCCATCTTCCATCAATCCAACACCTCTCAACCACTCTACAACTCCTTCACAACCTCTCTCTTCTACAACCACCTTTGAGATACCCTTGATTTCAGTAATCCTCAACACCACAATCATGTCCCACCACACTGGCGAGTCTACCGGCAGCGGCCTCAGGGGTGCCGCCGGCGCTGTTCATGGTAAGCTCACCTCTCTCACCCTGTCCTCACCCTCCACCAACCCGCCTTAGGTCTTGGAGAGACGATTCGCGGCACCATAAACACTGCAGCCGACACTGCAGTTGGTAGCGACGCCTCCAAGAACCAGGCCATCAGAGACCGCGGCGTGGACGAGATCAACACGGGCCGCTACCATGGCACCGGTGCTGGTGTAACTCCCGCCGACACGGCCGCTGAGCGTCACAACCGCGCCGCCCAGGGCGAGTATCCCAGCACAACATCGACTGGTGCTACTGGCCTGGGCAGCAGCACTCACAGTACGCGTTGATCTCTCCATCAGCTGCACTTTGTACATACCATCATCACAATATACAACGTCTTCATTTTCTTGAAGAGCAGAATAATAACATTCGTGTCTCAGACCCTACCACCACCCACACTGGAGCCTACGACACCACTGGCACCACCGGCCACACCGGCCACACCGGTCACACCGGTCACACCGGCCACACCGGCCACACTGGTTCCGGCTACGCTGCCCCTGGCGAATATGGCCACCCCTCGTCGACAAACGCTGGCCCTCACAGCTCAAACATTGCCAACAGTGCCGACCCTCGTGTAGACTCTGATCTTGACAGCCATCGTCACGCTGGTTCCACTACCGGTGCTGGCTACGGTCACTCTGGCTCCACCACTGGTGGTGCTGGCTACGGCAACACTACCGGTACTGGCCACGGTCACTCTGGCACTACGGGCTCTCACTCTCAATATGAGGACCCTCGCTCTACCAACTCTGGTCCTCACGGCTCGAACGTTGCCAACAAGGCCGACCCTCGTGTCGACTCTGATCGCGACAACCGTGAGCACCGCCGCGGCAGCGCAGCCACCGCTGGCCTGCAACCCACCGGTGGCCTGAGCGGTGGCACCAGCCGTCAGGACCTTGAGGGCATCGACCCCACCGACATCAAGGGCGGCTACACCACCGCCGAGACCACCACCGGCCACAGCGGCCATGGCGGAAACACTGGCTTGCACGGCGCCCACGAGTCGCACGTCGGCAACAACCCCGACTCCAACAGCCACGGCCCTCACGGCTCAAAGATCGCCAACAAGCTCGACCCCCGCGTTGACTCGGATGCCGACAACCGTGCTCGCACTGGCAACCAGACCGGTGCTGTTGCTGGTCCCCACGGCTCGAACCTGGCCAACAAGGCTGACCCCCGTGTCGACTCCGACCTTGACAACCGCGCCCACCACCCCGGTGCTGGTACCACCAACACTCATGGCTCGACCGCTGGTCACAACACCTACGGCTCGACTACCGGTCCCACCGGCACGCACGGTTCGACTGGTTACGGCAACACGTCGACGAACCACGGCACTCACGACTCCAACATTGCCAACAAGGCTGACCCGCGCTTCGACTCGGACCGTGACGGTCGTGCTCACCACGACACCACTGGCACGTACGGCTCGACCACCGGTCCTACCGGCACGCACGGCTCGACTGGTTACGGCAACACGTCGACGAACCACGGCCCCCACGACTCCAACATCGCCAACAAGGCCGACCCGCGCTTCGACTCGGACCGTGATGGTCGTGCTCACCACAACACCACCGGTACGCACGGCTCGACGGGCTATGGCAACACTTCGACCAACCACGGTACCCATGACTCCAATGTCGCCAACAAGGCCGATCCCCGTTTCGACTCGGACCGCGACAACCGCGCCCACCACGACACCACTGGCGCTCACGGCGTCCACGGTGATGACCACACCACCTCCAAGCACGCCAAGAACGACAGTGCCACCAACACGACGGAGTCCCACCCCAGCCACGGCACTGGCTTCGTTGGCAAGGTTCTCGACAAGGTTGATCCCCGCGTCAAGAATGCTTAAATGCACCTCTGGGCTCATGAGCTTATGATGACTGTACGACTTTTGATTACGGACGATTGAAAATGAGGCGGCCTCAGGCCTAAGTAGTTGTAATACCCCATTGCCTAGGTAGCTCAATTAATGAAGTATGATACCAATTACTAGAGTGTCGGTGTTTATGCTATGTGAAATATGATTGATACGTGAAGAATCGGACTCGATAGATTGAAGCTAACGTTTGATGACCAGAACTAGGTGGTAAGTTCAGTGTTCGATTCGATTGTTAGGAAATCTCTTCACAAGTCATGAAAGAATCAGACGTGATGGGTCGTCCACGGTAAGGGTTGTCTTGCGATGAATCCTTGCCGTACCGCTCACAGTAGTACCCACAGGGGTTCGAAGGGTCCATTGCTATCGGTTCTAAGTTTACCTTGCGCCTATAATCTTGGAACGTGCTTGATCACCTCGCTATCCCCAAAATCCTCCTCCATCTGGTGAGATATATGGAGGTGGCTCGCATTTCTCAGTGGCAGAAAGTTCTGCGAGACGCAGCGGAACGGCGCGGTGGAGTCAACCAGCAGTCAACTGTTTGAACAGTCTTACACGAACACATCCAATGGCACCTCTGAGAGGACCCAGATCACCCTCCCGTCACGTCGGGAGCCTTGTAGCGCCAAGGCGCCCACGTGCTCATCACACACGGCCGTCGCTCTTTCCATAAAATACTCAACACCTGAACAAAACCTGACCATCTTCTCCTCACCCCGCCGCAGCCGCAACACCAGCCAACCAACCCAACCATGACCGACAAACCCACGAACACCGGGCCCGGCAGCAGCGGCGCCGAGCGCCAACCGATCGGCAGCTTCACCACCCTGCCCTACCGCACTCGCCCACCCGACGTCAACACCACCACCGCCGCCGCCGCCACCGCCCCCGCACCAGCCGGCCGCACCGGCAGCACCGCCGCGAACCAAACGCAACAACCGCACCACCACCACGCCGTCGGCCCTTCCCCCTTCCTCCCGGTCTACAACCTCACCCTGAGCCACCGCCCCCGCCCCCAGCAACAACCCCAGCAACAGCTCCCCGCCGAGACACAGCAAACGCAACAACAACCGCACCACCACCGCCACGCCGTCAGCTACCCTCCCGGCCTCGTCCCCCCCTCCAACCTCACCCCGAGCCACCCCCGCCGCCAGCAACCCCAACAACCCCAGCAACCCCAGTACCTCCCCGACCTCGGCTTCAACCCCGCGACCCATCTCGCGGCGCCTACAACGTCTACGCTTTCGCCTACAGCGCAACCATTCGTCCCCACCGCCCACGACAACAACCGCTACGCCAGTCAGACGACGACGACAACAACAACAACAACGACCACGACCACGACCACGATGCTATCGTCGTCCCAGCCGCCCTGGCTCAACGTCGATACTGGAAGCGTAGACGCAAGCGCAGACGAAAGCGCAGACGCAGACGCAGACGCAGACGCAGACGTAGACGTAGACGCAGACGCGGCCGGTGGTCGAGCTGGTGGTCGAGCTGGTGGTCGAGCTGGTGGTCGAGCTGGCCGTCGCCGGCGCACGGGCAGGCGACGCGGCCGCGCTTACAAGGACCGCGACGCCCCGCCGGCGGCGGCGGCGGATGATCGACAGCGGTATCCTTTGGGCATGGCATCGGCGGCGGGGGTGGTTTATGAGGAGGGGGAGGGGGAGGGGGAGGGGGAGGCGGAGGCGGAGTGGGAGGGGCAGCAGCAGGGTGCGCGGCAGGGACGTGTGCAGCAGGGTGTGCGGCGGGCTCATTTCGACGGGGGGCGTGGAGAGGACGAAGGTAAGTCGAGTCGTGATGATGGATGATGAGACGAGGCGCGCGGCGTGGTGCTGTCTGTAATCTGTATGCATGTCGGTGTGGAAGGGAGGGAGGATGCGAGTCTGATGTGGTGGAGACGAGGAGATTTCGGGGCAGTGCTCTTGAATCTTCGAGGAATTTGACGCTAACGGGGCGTGGTTCTTCGGACACTTGTAGATTCGGAGCTGCCGCTGCAACCGACTAGGAACGAGGCGTTCGAAAGAGTGGCGCGACTCGCCCTGCAGCAGGCCGCGGACGGCTATTCGAGCGAGCATATGACCGTTCGTGCCGTGTTTGAGGCGGCGACGATGCATGGGATCAGTCACTTCGCTGAGGATGCGTGGCGCTTTGCGATGGAGGAGGGCGTGGGGACCGTTGGTGAGTACTGTCCTGCGCCGCTCTTTTTTTCTTTTTTTCTTTTTTTTTTGCCTCAGCTTGAGTTGCTTGTAGGCGATCAGGGTGCTGACATGGAGCGCGTGTAGGCGTTCGTCATCTTGAACGTGCGATGCTGGCTTACCAGGAGAGGACGGCCTGGAAGGTCACTGAGTAGGTGCAGGTCAGGTCATGGTGGGGCGCGGGTTTGATATCGGGCATGGGGAATGGGGCGGTTGCTTTGCGGACTATGGCTCTGAGTCTTCTGAGCTTGTTTGTTCGTGGAGGTTGAAACATTCTTTGGCGAGAGAAAGTGGGCTTTTCAATCATTAACGCACATGGAAGTAGTTGGGTGCTTTGGTCCTCCGTGAGAGCTTTGGCTGTGGTCAACTGCAATATCCCAAGCTCATTCATTTTGGCAAATTCGCATCAAGTGCTTGTGTGAAGTCTTCGTAGAGTTGCTTTTCGGTAGACGCTTCGGCGCTTATGCAGCATTGCATTCTCCAGAACATGACTGTGGTAATGATGATGGGGTGCTTTCAATTGATCACTCGTTCCGCGGACGTGCTGTCAACACGCTATCCTGAATCGGTAACGTCACCAATAAGTACCTCAACTATGCAAATTGACGGAGGAGGCGCCAGGGAGGGACGTGTGAAACGATTTACAAGAGACGCATTATTAAGCGACTCCATGTCACCTATGCTCCAGAAGCGACGAATCCTCTGCCTTTCATGGTAGAATTGTGGCTTCATCCAGAGCGGTAGGGGCGGAAAGCGGCTAGATGTTGCGAACCGTCATGCAGTGAGCCACAAAGGACGCGGCCCGAAGTCATTGGCCAAGTTTATCCAGACGCCACCAAGGCTCCAGACCAAAAGAGATCAACAAGAGTACGAATAATTCTGATCCATCTCAGCTCCAGGCTGCGGGGAGATGACAATGGTGCAAATCACATGTTTTCTTTTTGCAGGTTCCCCGCGCTCCCAAACTCTCTACTGCGGCCGCTTGCGGGGAACGCGGCTCGATCCTCCTATGGCGAGACGGGCCGTACGCGGTCAGCCAGCCACCTAACGCTAATCCGTGATGACTGAGCTGCGTTGTGCGACGTGATAGGCGTCTCACCGTACTTACCGCTTCTCCTACACAGCTATAGAGCCACCGTGTCTGATGCGTCAAAGTCTCAAAGCGGCAAGCCGCTGTGTATGCGGGTACGCGCGACGGGATCTAAATCTTGGGCCCAGCTGAAAATGCTCTTGTCCTGGTTTCCCAAGCGAAGCTGAGCGGGGTACGGACTGCCTACAAAAGAGCTGTCGACCTCAGGAGTCAGCCAGCTTCACTTGCAAACACCATCTGCCTCCCCACTCAATTGAGCTCCCATCCTTTGTAACGGGGCTCATCTCGCGCCAAAAAAAAAAAAAAAAAACACACACACAATTCATCCCGAGTCTCTCGCCCCCAATGGGTTCGCTCGCCCAGGCTCAAGCCGATGGCGTCGTCATCGGCCTCAAAGGCCTCTCGGGCATCCATCCTCGTCGTGAAATCGATGATCTCGTCGTGAACGAGCCCGACATGTTCAATCTGTTCATCCTTGCTCTTGAAAGCCTCCAGAAGGACGAAGGAGCCCATCAGAACAAGATGGGTTACTTCCAAATTGCCGGTCGGTTCCTTTACACGCTTTTCGTCACTTCCGAGCAAACAAACAACGAAGAGCAAGGGCCCGCAACTGACCGCTCTCTCAGGCATCCACGGTCTCCCCAAGCGCGACTGGGATGGCGTTCAAGGCGAAAAGCCCGGCCAAGGCGGCTACTGCACGCACAACTCCATCCTCTTCCCAACCTGGCACCGGCCATACTTGGCCATGTACGAGGCAAGCCACCACTCTCCAGTCCCCCAGAATCTGCCAGCCAAACCCCATCTAACAACCCAAAAAACAAACAGCAAACCATCTACGCGACCATGGAACACATCGCCTCGCAATTCACCGACCCCAAATACCGCGACGCGGCCCGCCGCTTCCGGCTCCCCTACTGGGACTACCTGCACGCGCGCGCCGCGCGCACGACGACCTTCCCGGGCGTCTTCGCCGGGCGCAAGACGTCCTTCGGCTATGACTTCGGGCTGCCGCTGGCGCTGCGGGAAGCCAAGCTGATGGTGCACCGGCCCGCGGGCGTCGACGCCGCGAGCGAGGCGCGGCTGGTGGCCATCGACAACCCGCTGCGCAGCTTCGCGTTCCCGCAGACCAACGGCGTCGCGGCCGACGAGTGGCAGGTGCTCGAGCAGCAGGTGCAGGCCGAGGGGGGCGGGTTTTACCTGTCGCAGCGGCGCACGGCGAGGCATCCGCGCAGCGGGCCGACGGGTGGGGACGACGACTTTGCGGACCTGGATGCGGCGCTGAATAAGGATCGCGAGCCCGAGGTGCAGACGCTGCTGGATCTGATCGAGTTGGCGCCGTATGCGGACTTTGGGAACTTTGCGACGGCGGTGCCGAGCGGCAAGGGAGGGGCTGGCGCGCCGAATGGGTCGTTGGAGAGCTTTCATGGGGCGTATCACGTCTTGATTGGCGGCGCTGGGCACATGTCGAGAGTACCGGTATGTCGTGGTGGTCGGCCATGAGAGGGCGAACGAAGAAGAAGATGAAGAAGAAGAAGCCATCCAGCTGACCTGCCCGGTTGACCAGATTGCGGCGTTTGACCCGATATTCTGGTTCCATCACTGGTAAGTCGTATATCGACGTACCTACAGTCGCTCCCGTCCGTCTCGCAAGACTAGCTCATGAACTCACCCTCCGCCCGCAACCACCAGCAACATCGACCGCATCCTCGCCGTCTGGCAGTCCCTCCACGACGACTTCACGCCCTCCTCCGGCACGCCCAACGCGTCGTCCAACCTCTACCCCTTCCGCAAAGACAGTTCCGGCTCCTCCTTCTGGACCTCGACCGACTCCCGCGACGTCACCACCTTCGGCTACACGTACGCCGACATCGCGGGCGCCACCGACCGCCAGGCCGTGCTCGCCCGCTTCGACGCCTGCTACCGGTGGTCGCTGCAGCGGCAGTCGCGCCAGGGAGGGGCGCAAAACCCCGCGCCGCCCGCCGAGATGCAGCCCGTCGACGTGCGCGGCGCCCAGTGCTTCCGGTACACGGCCGCGGCGACGGTGGGCGCCGCGGTGCAGGCCCCCATGCAGGCGCTGAGTCTCGTGCAGCAGAAGGTGTTGGAGGTCAAGGACCAGGCGGTCAATGCGATTAGCGGCGCGGCGAGGCCGGCGGCGGCGGCGACGGCGAGTGCAGGGCAAGAGGCCGGGACGGAGGGCGGCGCGGTGCAGGTGCAGCCGTCGTTCCGGCGGGGGGACGAGATACTGGCGGAGGAGCCGGCGGGGAGCAGGCTGGTGTTGCAGTGGTATATCGATTCCGAGGTGAACAAGTACGTACTAACGTCGTCTGACATCACTCTCCCTCCCTGGCACCAACATGACTGAGCGCTTACTCATCGCAGAGACGCCCTCGACGGCGCCTTCACGCTCTACTTCTTCATCGGCCCCACGGCCGCGGCCGACACGTCCGAGGCGGGCGACGGGCCGGCGACGTGGCAGGCGGAGCCCACGCTGGCGGGCATGACGCACGTCTTCGCCGCGCCGCGCGCCGCGTGCGACAACTGCGCGCTGCAGAGCGACGAGGGCCTGCGCGTGACGGGCACCACGGCCGTCACGCCCATCCTGCTCGACTACGTCGAGGACGGCCGGGCGGGGCTGGGGAGCCTCGCGCCCGACGACGTGGTGCCGTTTTTGCGGCGCGCGCTGGTGTGGAGGGTTGCGGATGTGAGTTTTTTTGGCCTTGTTTTTCTTTTTCTTTTCCGTTGATTCTTTTTGGGGGGGTGGTGGAGGAGGGATCCATGGGCAAGGGAAAGTGTTTTCTTGCTGACGTCGTCTGTGTGACATCCCAGGTCAACCAACGCGTGACGAACCCGGCGGAGCTGGCTGGCGGCTTGACCATCAGCGTCAGCGCCACCATCTCCGTGCTGCGTCCCGACCAGCCCATCCCGGAGTTCCGCGAGCCGCTCTTCTTCCCCGAGGTCATGGATGGTCGTCCCGCGACGGGCGATCCGGTTGCTGCTTGATCGGTCATGGAGGCCGTGTCATGGTGGACACTGATCAAATGGGAGAGCGGACTCACCTTTTGGCGAAGTTTGTTCGGGGGAGGTTTTGCCCCCTTATTTCTGGCTGGCGGGATAAAAGTAACGACTATTGGAATGGATAACCTAGAAAACAAGAAAGAAATTGTATTCACTTTGGGTCAAAAGCGGCATTGGTACGTGAGGCTGTGCGAATGGTGCTACTAGTAACCAGCCCATCTGACTTCTGTACTAAAAAAACCTTCATGCACCTTGATACCGAGAATCTCTTCTTCTGAACTGGCCCAGTCGTCGGCACTCTGCACTCTGCAGCTGTAACAAGCCACTTTGCAAGCTATTGTTAAGGGAGGTAGGTTAATCTCGGGCTGCCGAGAAAGTCAAGAGATACTGCTGTCACATACCCATTATCGGTAGAGCCGTAATGTTTCGAAACAGTTCAAATAAAAAAAAGGGGGTATCAGATTACAATCTACACACGCTATCTCTCTCTCTCTCTCTCTCTCTCTCTCTTATGACATCTTATCTCATCTCATCATACACATCTCAAGACCCTTTCCTCCTCTCACACCCTTTCCTCCCCACCACCACCGCCACCCAGCCTCCCCTCCTCCCCCTTCCAACTCCCCCTCACCACCCCCTCCCCAACATCGATCCCCCACCTCATCCCCCTCCCCTCCAACACATCCTCCCCGTCTGCCTCCCCGTCCCCACCATCCCCAACCTTCTCCCCTCCCTTCCCCCTAGTCCCAGCCCACCACCCCAACGCCCCACCCCTCCACATACCTCCCCCCCTCTTCCCCTCCTCCTCCTCAACAGCGACGCTGCCCACCCCCCTCCCCCTCAACCCCTCCACCAACCCGCTCCCCGCCAGCAGACTCGCCACCGCCGCGATGCTGCCCGGGCTCTTCGGCAGCACCGCCTCGTTCGGGAAGCGCACGGCGACCCACACGAAGCACGCGAGCATGAGGGCGAGACAGGCCTCGAGGGCGAGCGTGGACGCGAGGTCCTGCGCGATGCGGGACTGCGGGAGGGCGAGGGTGGCGTTGGCGTTGGCGTTGGCGTTGGCGTTGGCGTTGGCGTTGGCAGCAGCTGATGACGACGACGACGAATCACCGCCATACGTCGACGCGTTGAGCGCCCAGGGCCGCAGCTCCGTCAGCATGTTGGTCGTGTAGCTCGTGTAGACGGCGGCGGCGGCTTGGGCGAGGGCGGCGTCGTCGAGCAGGGCCGAGAGGTTGCGCAGGTTGTGCGTGGCGTAGGCGGCGAGCAGCTCGAAGAAGCTGGTGCTGCTGCCGCGCGTGGGCCACAGCGAGGGCGAGTCGAGCAGGCCCGGCGTGTCGGACGACTGGTCGTATTGGTTGTAGTGGTCGCCGGCCTTGGTCTTGGCGAGCGGGGCGAGCCAGTAGGGGGTGTTGGGGATGGTGGAGAGGGTGGAGATGGTGGAGGGGTCGTAGCGGATGGGGTTCCAGGAGGGGGTTGTGGCCGCGGTGGTGTTGGAGTCGGGTGAGGATAGGGTGGTGGAGGAGGTGGAGGACTTGCGGGAGAAGGTGGCGTCGACGGTGATGCGGGTGAGGTTGCGGTAGCAGACGGCGGTGTGCCAGGAGGGGAGGAGGCCTCCGGTGGTGTTGAAGTCCTGGGCGGTGACGTGCTGGGTGACGTTGGAGAAGACGGTGGTGTTGGTGATGTAGGTGGTGATGGGGGTGAAGTCGGCGAGGGAGACGACGTAGCGCTGGTCGTAGCCGATGCTCGTCTCGCCCTGGAAGCGGTTCGTGGCGTTCTGGCAGACGGCCTGCGAGTTGGCCAGCGGGCCGAGGGTGGCCGAGGTCGAGTCGGTGAGGTTCATGGTCTGGTTGCAGGCGGCGGTGGCGCAGTAGGCGCTGAACTGGAAGTACGGCTGGCCGTTGGAGCAGTTCTGGTAGTAGGCGGCGGCGGCCAGCTCGACGTAGCTGCACGTCACGTCGACCTGGATGGCGGGCACGTTGACGGTGATTTCGCCGGCCGACACGTCCAGGCCGTCGGCGTTGGCGAAGTCGCCGAGGCCGGTGAGGTTGCTGAAGACGAGGTTGTCGAGGATGCCGGAGCGCACGGGGATGTCGAAGTCCGGGTTCATGGTCCACTCGGTGAACTGCGAGGCCGTCTGCACGTTGGCGTTGAGGTCCATGGTCATGTTCCAGAGGTAGCCCGACGTGTAGCTGTACGACTCGGCGGCCGTGTCGAGGGCCAGGCCGAACGTGTCTTCGAGGTGGTCGACGAGGCTGGTGTCGACCAGCGGCTGGATGGCGTACGTGGCCTGCACGACGACGACGCCGTAGAGGCCGGCGGTGACGATCTTGACGGCGGGGATGATGAGCACGACGGCCGACGAGGCGGCGACGGCGAGCCCCAGGCCGTTGCGGATGGCGCGGAAGGGGGCCAGCAGGCTGGGGTAGTCCCGGAAGTTGAACAGCAGCGGCTGCTTCTTGGCCGACACGCCCTTCCACAGGCTCTTGTACGGCGCCATGGTGCGCACGGCGCCGTCGAGCCCGGAGCAGGCGTAGCCCAGCAGCAGCAGCACGACCGTGGGCACGAAGGCGAAGGCGTCGGCGACGGTGGGCGTGTCGCGGCAGATGCCGTCGTGGGCGCGCGAGAGGGCCATCAGCACCGCCAGCACCGCCATGACGGCCACCGTCGCCCCAATCACCGCCAGCTTGGCCCACGCCTGCAGCGCCACCGGATGGAAGCCGTCGTGCGAGTTGGTGCCCGGCGCGTGCGAGGGCACGGGGTGCAGCGCCGCGTGCTGGTCCTGCTTGGACGCCTCCAGCATGACGGCGCCGGTGGCCGTGTGCTGCAGCCGCCACGCCTTGGAGGCCAGGACGTGTTCCATCGACGACTCGGACGACACGGCTTCGCGCGCAAACGTCTTCTCCACCGCCTTGGCCGACGCCGCCAGCACGACCGCCTTGGCCGCGATGGACCCGGGATCCTCGCGCAACACCGTCTTGGGTCTCAGCAGCGTGCCCTGGAGAAGGCACACGATGGCGACGACGAGCAGCAGGCCCTGAAGCGCCCGCAGCGCCGCCTGCCGGAGGAACATTTTCGGCCCCGCGGTCCAGAGCCGCCCGTCCACGCTGCCCGTGAGGTTGGTGCGCGCGAGCGAGTTGATCACCTGCGCCATGATGCGGTTTGCCAGCTGCTCCACCGCCGCCTCGTGCTTCTTCGGATGCCCTAGGTACGATCCGATCTCCAGCGCCGCCTGGTCGTTCATGAGCAGCGACGAGAAGGGATCCACGTAGTATGTCTTGATCATGTATCCCGCCGCTGCTGCGACATACGTCAGGTTGGCTTGCGGCTTTGTGTTGAGCGTCCACCCGAGGTAGTTGTTTGCAAAAGCCTCTTGGCTTCGGCCGTCGACCGGGTTGTTCAGGTAGATGTAGAGGGCGTTCATCGATGTCTTGATGTCTACCGGAGTGGGCGCTGCCGACCCCAGCCGGTAGTCGGCCACCTCGCCGGTGGACGCGTTGACTCTGACCGTGGCCTCGTGCAGGGCAAAGGATGGCGAACACATGACGCCCACGAGGGTTGTGTTGAACGTGTCGGTGCCGTTCTTCGGCTGCACCACCGTCGAGTTGACTCGTTGCCCGAGCATCGAGATGAGGCGAAGGTCCGACTTGTTGTCATCGCCACAGGCAGTGACGTTGAGGAAGCCCAGCGTCTTTTTGTTCATGTCGAAGCCCTGTGACCATTCTATCTGCACGTCTTGAGCGCACTTCAGCTCGGGCTGCTTGCTCGTCTCCGCGTTGAAGACGAGCTCGTAGTCGTTGTACTCCTCCTTGAAGTCGATGGACGTGCAGGTCCAGCCCGAGTACAGTGCGTTGGTCGCCGCCTCAATGGTGGCGTTTTCGGGCAGCTCCGACGTGTTGGTGAAGGATTCGAAGACGTAGCTGTCCTTGGTCCACGCGGCAGACCGGCCGTTGGGCAGCATTTCAGCGTACACGGCAGCGTATGGCTGTTGGCCCTCATACGTGTACGCGATGGACAGGGACTCGTTGGCCGTGTTCTCCAGGGTGCCGTCGAAGTCGAAGGTGGTTGCCTTGTTGAAGGTGGCCGGCTCCGAAGACGAGGCAAACAGGTTGATGTAGGTCAGGGCGTTGGCCACGGCGACCAGCCCGCCGCAGATGAAGCACACGACCAGCCCGATGAAGACGGCCCAGTGCCCCCTCCGTGCCGACGTGAAGATGGAGAAGACTTCGATGCTGTTGATGTAGTCGAGCGCCACCGAGTGCGAGCTCTTGGACCATCTGCGCGACATGGATGCCCAGGGCGTGACCCGCTTGGCGTCGCTGGCGATGGCTTTGCACGCGAAGCCGAGGACGACGATGCCGACCGTGGGCACGTATCTGGCGGCGGTGATGCTCCGGGAGTGTTTGGCGTCGGCAGGCAAGCCATGGTCTCGTCGGACTGCAATGTCCAAGGCTTCCAGCGCCGCGGCGAAGACGATGCAGTAAGCGGCCAGCGGCAACAGACGAGCCTTGCGCAGCCAGGCCGGCACCCATTCTTTTGCAGGCGATTTCCGAATGCTGCTGACGGACCGGTCGCTCTCGTCGGCTAGCATGTACTCATGCTCGGCTGCTACGACACAGTTAGCTTCCACTCCAGAACACGGCATCGAGCGACGTACGCGGCTTGTTCATCTTGTTACCACCGCCACTGCGACGCGGGAGGAGGATCGTGAGGTGAGATGAGCCTCACGGGCGGCGTGTGGCGATTGTATAGTACTTATGGAGGTCGAGCTTCGGCCCCCACGCTAAAGCATCTACACCCGCGACACCAGCACAGACCGGTGGCTTGGCCAAGCCTTGACGGGCGGCTGGCGCTGCTTTTGTTTTGTTTTAGCGCTTACCCTGTTAAAGAGTCGGTGTGCAAGGACTACCTACTCCATGGTCACGTCACTTGAGCAGTCAAGGTGGAACTTGCGTGTACCGGTCCTCATTCTTCTATCCAGTCGTCCCCGATAAGTTGGTCGACGGTGGCAAGGGATTTTTTGGATGGGGCCACCGGATCTTTATCGGCCACAGATATATCCGCAATCCTTCTCGCGACTATAGTCCAGCTGACGAATCAACGCAGAGATGGTCACGGCATCTCGTTGGTGTATCTATTTTTAGACTACCGCTGAGTCACACTCCTTGCACATCACATCCGAACCTAGATGCACACCAGATGCGGGGACGTTGAGCTGGAAAGTCGTCCGCCATCGCTTATCGACTTCGGTTATCTACATACCCCTTCACATCTGCCTGTCGAATGAGCATTTTGTAGGTCTCCTCCGTGATTATTCCTGTGTTGCCGGCCGTTTTTACAGAATACTTTTCAAGTGTAATAATATTGCACAGCCTCCGACCAAGATATGACTTTTACATGCCTTCATCTATCATACATTCCTGCTAAAAAAAATAATTCCCGGAGAATCTGGTCGATCTCCCGAAGAAGAAAAAAAATCTCGTCTTTCAGAGATTCATATTTACAGTTCAAATCCTTCTCCTACCGGAGACAGACAAAGCTTTGCCAACAAGAAGAGAGGGGAAAAAAAAAAAGAACGCGCCATTTAGTAAACGGGCACCTTGAACGCATCAAAAGTGTAGGTCCAGCTGTCAATGCCAGGTTGGTCATACACGCACTCGAAGTCGGTCGAGTTGCCGCTCCACTTGGGGCGCAGGGGCCAGTTGCACAGCATCTGCGTCTCGCCCTCGTAGTCGCCCGAGCTGACGGTCGCGTTGAGCCGGCTGGGAGCGACGCCGTTCTCGACCCAGTCGATCATGATGTCCATGTTGCTTTGCGGGTACGGCCCGGGCTGCAGGCTGTTGGCCCCGCAGTGAGCCGCGCCCGGCACCAGGAAGAACTTGTACCAGTCGCCGAGCGCCTCCACCGACTCGTTGTACGACTTGTTGGGGTACATGGTCGTGCGCACGCTGTCGAAGTAGTGCACCGAGGAGCCGGCCGGGATCGAGGGGTCAGACTCGCCGTGGAAGTGGAGGAGCTTGCCTGTTGCGGGGTTTGCGTTAGTGGGACTGTCCCTTTTGATGTGGAGAAGAGGAAGTGGCGAAGAACTTACCGCCAGACTCCTGGAAGGGCGTCAAGTCGGGCACGGTGGTCTGCAGGCTGTCCATGTAGCGGAACATGGCCGTGTTCATCCACTCGATAAGCGTGTCATAGGTGACGTTGTCCAGGCTGGACAGATTGTCGAGGTCAAGCAGCTGGACGTACTTGGTCACGAACTCGCCGCCGGTGGACGGGATGGAGAGCTCCCATTCGCCCGTGCTGGAGTCGTACTCGGTCGAGGCATCGTCGAACGAGCAGGCAGTCTGGTAGGACAGGTAGCCGCGCTTGCCGTCAGAGCCGATGAGACCGTCGTAGATGGCCTGGGCAACCTCGACAGCCTCGGCCGACACGGTGCCGTTCTGCGCCGGCGTGGAGCTCGACGTCGAGCCCGTGGTCTGCTGGCGCTTGGCCTTGGCGCCGCTGAAGCCGAAGCCGAGAGAGGTGCTGTTCTCGGCCGCGCAGTAGTAGGGCTCGCCGATGGTGGTGTTGAGGTTGAAGTTCAGCTTGCACAGGTCGGTGCGGGAAACGACACCATCAGTGCGGCCGTCAAGCGGGTCGCAGGCGGCGATGGTCAGGTTGACAATCTTCTCGAGCTCGCAGGGAGGCGGGTTGTAGCCCAGAGTCTTCAAAACAGTGGCGGAGAAGACGTGGTTCTGTAAAGTTTGTCTGGTCAATACTTTGTTCGCCAGGGGCTCAAGAGTCTGGAGCACTCACCACTTGCTGCTGAGCGTAGCGGAAAGCAGGCGCACCGGCGACGACACCGTCGTACTGCTCACCCCAGCGCTGGACCTGGCTCATGGCCTCACGGCCGCCGTCAGAGCAGCCCTCAAAGTAAGCGTAGATCTTGTCGCTGGTGGAGTAGAAGCCCTTGGTGATCTCCTTGCCGATCAGCGTCGTCTCGCCGAGCGCCTGGTAGGCAAACATGTAGGTGGCATCCCAGTTGATGGAGCCGTTGCCGTAAAGGACGACCTCGTCGTAGCTGGTGCTGAAGCCATCGTAGCCGGCGTCGGTGGTGCCGGTCACGGCGCCGTAAGGCAGACCGCCGGTGGCGCTGGTGCTGATGGTGTAGCCACCACCGCCTCCGACGTAGAAACGGTTCTTGAAGTCGCTGGGGCTGGGGAAGCCGTACCAGACGACAACGTTGTCGGTAGTCTCCTTGCCCGGACGGGTGTAGGCGACGGTGACGTTGCAGTAAGAGTAGGTGGCAGAACTGGTGGTGGTGGTGGACCCCATGCCACCGCCGGTGGTGGCGTTGTAGACGGCGCTCGCCGTGACACTGGACGGGAGGAGCTCGATGCCGAGCAGCGTTCCATTGGCGGGCAGTGCCGATTGGACGTTGGCGACGGTGCAGAGGTCCGCAAGCGAAGCAGCACTTGCAGTAGTGGCCGCTGCAAGGGCAGCCACAGCCTTGCGGGAGGATTGACGCATCGCTGCTGGAACAAAAGCGCTAGAGAGTGAGTGCTGGGGAATGAGTGAAGAGACGGGTGTCGAGGCTCCTGCTCGGGCCGTCCCAGGCTATGTGTACGCAGCCATGGCCCAGAGCACACGGACGCCACTGACAGGTAGTAGGCTGTGGTCCGTAGCCGCGTAATGGAGTGCGTGTGTATACTGTGCACTGTGCCTCGCTCGGAGCTCGCTCAAAGGGCCCATGGGAGCACCCCTGCGTCGATCCAAGAAAGGGATCCGTTGTCGCTGCGCCCACGGCAGATGGAAAAGTACCGCGAGGCTGTTTTGTTTCGTTTCATTATCTGGCCCTTGCGCTTGCGCCGGTGGATCGGGCCGCGATGGCTGAACGGCGAACTTCTCCTTCGTGGAATCCGTGGCAGCGGAAGCGGAGAAGATCAAACTTCCGTAGCTCAGTCCTTTCATCACGACGAACTTACGGAGTGACGCGTCCGCAGTTCTAGAAGGAGTTGCGGCATGAACCGAGAGAGGTGGGAAGAAAGCAGCAAGAGGATAGTGTGAGGATAGCTGGGTCAGTCGGGCGCTATCTTATCTCCGACTCGGAGCCTCGGGGCTCGCAGATACGCCCTCGGCGTTATCTGACCGTCAGCGCACCGAGGATTCCACGCCTATTATATTATTTAACGACCGAGATCAGCCTTGATGGACGCGAGACATACCTACTCCACGTTTACTGTGTAGATCCAAACGGCGTGCAAAGGCAGCAATGGCTAACAGACTGCTTGCGCCGACAGGCTCGGGGTTAGAGGTCGTCAATACAGTTCCTGCCGTACAGCCACTGGAGATACGTCAGCTTTAACCATGACCCTGTCGCTGCCGTCAAATGCTGCGGATTCTTCCGCTGGTGCTGGCACAACGCATGCATGGCTGCAGGCAGGACATGTCGTCGTCACACTCTGGAGGATCGTCGCCGGGAATCCCCACAATGCTTGTTCTCGCTGGGCGGTGCGTGTGGTGGTGATGAGGAGTGGCAGAGTCGGCGGCGTCGACGCTGGTGCCGCCGGGTAAGAGGTCGGCGCCAAGCTTCTCGGTGGGGACTAAGTTTAACCCGGTCGCGGTCGCTGCTGCCTGACTCATCCACACCCCGACGACCCCGTCCTCCTGAAACATTTGTGCAAAGCGTGTGCCTTCTCTCCCCTCTCTCTCTCTCACGGCTCCTCGTCGCGCGTCGGATCCCGCACGTTCTCACATCCCGGAAGGAAGGGCGGCATACTCACCTGCATCCCCGCCACCTGCAGCCAGGAGAGGGATTCCGCAGTCCGGCCGCCGGCTCGACGCGCTATCTGCAACACAGGGCGCGCGTCGGTGTGACACGTGCACGCGCGTGCCGACAAAGCACCTCAGCAACTCCTCGTATCCGCCTAGTGCTTTTTCAGTCTGCAGTGTTCCCATTCTGTCTCTGTATCGCTCTCTCGTACCGGCTTCCACGTGCCTGCCCATCGTCAGTCCCCCAAAGTCACGTTACCTCGGCTCTGGGCATCCACATAGGTCTCCCTGACTATAATGATCTTGGAGTGCATACATTTACAATTCTGCCCAAGGACACGCGAGTCTTGAACAAAAAACAAAAATGGTTGTCCTCGAACGCCTACCGGGCCTTGAAGTCGAGGTCCATGTAAACGGACAGCCCGCCGCCGAACTTGAAAGCTCCGATTTGCCGGATGAGCACAGACAGGCCACACGCTACATCGAAGCCGTCTCCGGTGCCGAGTTCCATGTTCAGTGGACTTTCAACGCTGCCGACTTCAAGTACAGGAATTACGCCATCAACGGCATTGTCTATGTCGACGGCAAATATGCCGATGGCCGCATCTTCCGCCCGGACGCCGTCAAGCACAAGGATTCCTTCACCGTCAAGATGTCCGGAGTGTGGAAAAAGGAGAAGGGCCGCTTTGTTGAGCGGCCTATGATGTTCTCCGATATCATGATGGGTGCGTGTTGTCGTCCACCTGGCTACCTCTTCTGTGCAATCTACTTACTGCGGATACAGACGAGGCTGGTCAGAGTGCCGCGATAAAAGGCCTCAAAGAGAAGCTGGACCTTCTCGGCGAAATCACCGTCAAGCTATACCGAGGCCGCGCCATACCGTCGCATGGCGAAGGAAGCCGAAAGGCCTTCAGCACCATCGACAAAGTACCCGAAAGAGCTCTCAAGGGCCGGGCCGTCTCTCACCAAGCAAGGTGTGTGAAGTTTGTTTTGTTCCTTGTTCCCTGTCAAGGCTGACAGCAACTAGTTTGGGGAAGGCTAGACATAGCGGCGCTTGGATCACCTGGGATTTCGAGTACGAAGATTACGAGAACGGGAAGAGGCATCCGTTCGCCATCTTCACATTCAGGTACCGGTCACGAAGAGCTTTGCAGGCCGAGTGTATTATCCCGCGGACTCCGACCCCGGTGCCGTTAGAAGAGCGTCCGATTGAAGAGCTCACACCTGAGGAACTACGAGAGCTTGTGCGGCGTCAAAGGGTATGCTCATCCTCGTCGGCTAGGTAGCGGCCTACTAATAGAAAACCACAGGAACGAGAAGCTGCCCAATTAGTCGTCAAGCAGGAGTTGAAGCGCGAAAGAGAGAGTAGCAGCATGTTCACCCTCCCCAGTGTCTCCAGTGACATGATGGACTCGGACATGGAGATCAACGACGGGCCTTCTCGGAAACGGCAGCGGACGACCCATGTCGAGGTCATAGATCTGTGTGACTCGGACTGAAGGGATGCTGGGCGGTTATGAACTCATTTGATACCAGGGCTTAGCACCAAACGGGAAGTCAAGGCCAATCTGTTGCGCATGAAATCGCGTGGTAAGGGGCAGCCTCCTCGATGATTATGTCGTCCCACTAACGGATCAGTTTTCTATTCCTTTATTTCACTCATATCATTTATTTGATACGTACTGCTTCATCTGTTGTGTTTGCCTTTGGTGACCGCTGTCCACAAATATCTTGATCATCTTGCCTCAGCGCTACCTTCGAGGAACTTTCCGCAAACCAACAGCATGTTATCGTTACATCGTCGCGTTGAAGGTTGTACTCCAAATTCAGGCAAAGACGACCAGCTGATGTCCGAAGAGAAGAACGGCTGGGCGTTGAACCACGCGCACCTGAGGTCCCGACCTGGCCATCGCCGTCCATCATCTCAACGACAAAGTCGTCGTGTATGTGTTTGTTCCATGCCACTAGGCCGCTGCCTCACTGACACAATGCAACGGCAAGCTGTCGTTGTGTCCAAGGCAGAACGAAGTCGTCGGCGTCGGCGAGGGAGCGCGGCGGCACCCGGTAGCATAGTACAGTGCTGTCGGCAACTGTGGCTAAACACCGCTGTTTAGGGTCGTCGTTGTCATCGTGGATACCGGGAGAAGCTCGCATGTCGTGTGGTGTTTGTGGGTTGAAAGCGGCGGTGACCTGTCGACGCCGATATGGAGGTGAGGTGGCTGGCGTAAGCGGCGGGACAGCTGGTGGACGCATCGAGCGCGCGTGGGGGCGCCGCCGTTGCGCTGTGCGTGATGAGAAAGAGGCGGTACGCATGGCGAGGCTGCGCTGAAACAAGTGGTGCTCGGCGTGCGACCGGTGAGGTGAAGTGATGGGGGGCGCGGGAGTGAGAATCTTGGGCGGGCAGTTGGCGGCATTCCCACCAAGGCACGACCACCACCACACGGAGTGCTCCAACCCGACCTTGCAATATATAAACGGCGAAAGCGAATGCCTCTATCACGGACGGTTAGTGTGGTGGGCATGCTCCGGCACTATACATCATCACCGGGACCTTAAGGCATAAAACCCAAAGGTTTGTGATCCGTGGGTTGCCCCATTTAGGACGGTGAACGCCTTGAAGCAGTTCATGCATCGGTTCGATTCCATTCAGTGTCATACTAGTACCTGCGCTGGGTGTTATTGGGCTTGTGTGTGTGCTGTGGAATGAGGCGTCTCAGCGTTCGGGTTGCTTTTTTGCTCCCCGGACCCACTATTCTTGTCTCTTTCGCCTTTTTTGCGACCTCTCGGTGCTCATCTACCTATTAAAGACCTTTATTTCTTGCCGAACTCAGCCCAGCCTCTATTTACTTCATGCTCTCGATCCGCGCCGCCAATTCGCCCTCTGCCGCCCGGTTGCACCCCCATCACCCTCACTCGCCATTGGTTATCCAAGGCCCTTCGGACCGGACCACATTCGCCTCGCACAGCTTCACACTGTCTGTCTCTCAGCTACGTGCTCGCTCCCTTGACCGCTGCTTCTTCTGGGCCTCCGCTTTCCATCGCACTATCATCTGCTTCCGTGTAGAGCTGGGCTGTGATCCAGATCCGCACTCCATATGAGTGAGCCAGATCCGCCCCCGATCGCCGTCCCCGTCGCGCACCGAGACCTGTTTGGCCGGGGCCCAGGCGCAGAAGATATAGAGAGCGATGTCGAAGTCAAGAGAGAACGCTCGACCGCTGGCAACGATTGTCCATATTAGCGCCGCTACACGCTCCTCGGTCCCAAAGGCGCATCTTTCCTTTCGCTCACTTTGCCGCTACGAATATCTGTATGTTAGTTTCCGGACAAACAAGACGGGTTCTGTAGCCCAAGAGGGCTTGTCATACTTTTTGACCCAATAGACCTCCCATCTCACCTCTTCAAGCTTATCAAGATCTTTTGAGCGAGCGTTCGGGAAAGAAAGATCATCAGCCTCGAGGCTAGCGCCATCACTCAACCCGTCCTGTCGCTCACGAAACCTTACGTTCCGTATCTGTTTATCCTACCGGCTTTTTCTCCCACCGCGACCTTGCGCAAGCCACTTCTAGCATGGCAATCCCCCCAAAGCCCAAACTCATCCGCAAATCCAGCTCATCATCAGCATCGTCTGCGCCATTCAAAAACCCCATGCCACACGTACGACTAAAGAAAGTCCCCGAACAGAACCGACATCATCCCCAGAGCGAATTGAACGTCCTCGACCTCTTCCTCCACTGACACACCGGAACTCCAAAAACCTATCAGGCGAAACACACAATCTTGGCTCAAACAAGAATCAGTGTAACCAAGAGACAGCCTTGCGGTCAGCCTCAGCCAAAGCTCGAGCCCTGATTGGCGCACCTCTTCGCTATCCCCTGTCGCAACCATCGCGCGACCAAACCGAATTCGGAATATTGTTTCCAAACCAGGCAAATCGAGGCTGTGTGACTGTAAAAACCCAAAGGTACGCCACACCCCACAACGTCTCATGATCTCACGAGGGCAGATCCGGGGTTTGCTCCACAGAAGCGAACTTAACATCAACCATGCAAGCGGCCAACAACAACACCGACCCGCCGTCCTCCAACCTCTTCACCGACGAGCAATGGGCCTCGGAGCACCAGCGCGCCGCGATCCGCCAAATCCTCCGCGCCAACTGGGTCGGCCCGGAGCGCGCGCAGCAAGCCTCGCTCAACGAATTCCGCCACTGGACGCCCGCCCAAGTGTCGGCGCTCTTCGCGGCGCCGCACTTTCCCCCCCTCGCCGAGCGTAAGCTCTACCCGCTCGGGCCGGAGTCGCGGTATCCACCGCACGGCGCGCGTCGCTGGGGCGAGCTGGCCGCCTCGATGGCGGCCGTGGGCGTCGCCGACGTCGCGCTCGCCGCGACGAGGCACCTGTACAGGGCGCTGCCGGCGAAGTACCAGAGCCAGTGGGACGCGGCGATCGAGGAGAGCGGGATCCCGGGGGGCGGCAGCATGAGAGAGCAGATGGACCACGCGGGGCGGGCGATGCGGCGCATCCGCGGCGAGGTGGTGGGGTCGGCGACGTTTGTGGCCGCGCCGCTGGAGCTGATCGAGCTCGCGGCGGACCAGCGGCGCGCGCTGTGCGTCAACCGCGCCGGCGAGTTTCGCGTGCTGGAGGGTGGGTATGCGGCCGTGTCGCACGTGTGGGGCGAGACGATGGGGCTGGAGTACCACGACGAGAAGATAGAGCAGGACGAGCGCGGGATGCTGCGCCGGCACTTCGACAAGCTGATGGAGGCGGCGCTGCGGTGCGGCTACGACTGGATCTGGCTGGACCTGCTCGCCATCCCCAAGAAGTCGTCGTCGTCGTCGCCGTCGTCGGCACCGGGAAGTTCTACTACTACCACCGACGGCGGCCATCGCACCGGCCTCAAAACCCGCATCATCAACACCCTCGACGCCATCTACCGCAACGCCGCCGCCGTCCTCGTCCTCGACGCCCTCCCCCTCTCCTACACCGGCGCCGACCCCTCCACCGTCGCCGCCCTCCTCGTCTGCGGCACCTGGCTCACCCGCGTGTGGACCTACCAAGAAGCCAAGCTCGCCCGCCTCGCCCTCGTCGCCACCGCCACCTCCCCCGTCTCCCTCCCCTCCATCCTCTCCGCCCTCTCCGCCCTCGCCTCCTCCCAACCCTCCCAACCCTCCCCCCACCAAAACCGCTACACCGAACTCCACAAAACCTTCTCCCGCCTGCAGTCCGTCTACACCCCCACCAGTGGTCCCCATCACCGCCCCCGCCCCTTGGGCATCAACCTCGCCGACATCGCCCTCTCCTGCACCAACCGCCGCACCTCCAACAGCAAGGACTACGCCCGCGCCTTCTTCGCCCTCCTCGCCCTCCGCTGGGACCCCGCCTGGCGCTCCCTCGACGACGGCATCGCCCACGTCTACGAGCGCCGCCCGCGCGAAGCCGCCATGCTGGCCGCCATGCACGGGCCGCGCGGGATGCGGGCGCCGTGGAGCTGGGCGCCCAGGGGGTGGGCGGGGTTGCAGGGGGTTGTGTTGGGGGCGGAGGGGTTTGTTGTCGGTGGTGGTGGGGATGGGGATGGTGGTGCAGGGTTGAGGGGGTGGTGGGGGGAGGTGGAGGTGGTGGCGTTTGGAAGGTGGAGGCGGTGGTGTGCGAGGGCGGAGGGGGATGGTGATGGGTCAGGCGAGAAGGTGGCGATGGCGCTGAGGGTGCGGGACGCCGCTGGGAGGGAGGTCGACGTGCATGTCGTGCTGGGGGGGGAGGAGCGCTCGCCGGCCGAGCGGAGGTGGGCCGATGTCCACGTTCCGGCGGGCAGGGCTGTCATGTTGGCCGCGGGCGAGATGAAAGTGTCTCCCGATTGCGTGTTTCCGACTGTGTTGTTGGCGGTGAGGGATGCCGGCGGCGCGGGGTTGGGGACGGATGATCAGTTGAGGGTCGGGCATGTCGAGTGTAGTGCGGTGCTGGTGGATGCGGGGGGCACCGGGTTGGATGCTGCGCTTGGGCAATGGCTTTTGAGATAGGTGAAGTGAGCCGAGGGAAAGTAGGTGATGTGAGAAGCTGTCCTTTTGCTTCGACTACAGCGACATAAGGAGGCCGCGTGCACGGTCGGTGTGAATGCTGAAGGGGTTCCTTCGGCTGAGAGAGAAAGAAAAAATCCAGATGTGTCCCCATCACTCCATTTGACTCCACATCCGAGGGAATGCTGTGAACTCATCTATCGAGAATTCTTTTACCCGGTGTGTTGGAGAACAGCGAGACGTCACGATCCATGTACTTATATCTCCCTCCCGGTCCAGTCTTTAGCGTCGTCGCAACGTCCGCACTTCACATCATCATCTATCATAAACAAGTCAGTCATACATCTAGACTTTCAGAGTGATACTTAGGCTAAGACATGAAAGCATACTTTTATTTTCCTTTTGGCGGACAAGAACAACTTCGTCCTTCTTGATGCTGAGCTCGTTACTTGCTTGGCTTTTAAAATCACAGAGCGCCCTGGAATTATGGTCCTTCCGCACCTCCTTAAATAATTTAGTACGTGCCGATGAGTCTCTCGCTAACACGCCTTGTTGCTCCACTTCTACCGCATCTCGAAGGGCGAAAGCCGGAACCTGTTCCAAGTGTCCTCTAAGATGTTAAAGAAGAAGAAAGCAAGCTAAATAGTACTCGCGGCAAAACGATATCAATTAAAATGAGTCTATGCATAAGAGCTCTTTGGACTTTAACACTTGGTGGAGTATTATAAAAGTTGGGGGCATAAAGAGCTCCATAGCCTCCATTAGAAGCTTCGGGATAAACTTAATTATTTGGAGACATTTATGAAATCGACGGTGCATCTCCGTAGAAGGATGAAGATTTTGGCACATAAATTGGTACTGGTAGCGTAGGCTTTGAAAGTCTATCCGATTATATGACGTGACGATGAGATGTTTACTGATGGTGCGCACAGCCACAGTTCGAGACTGATGGAGCTATAGACGAGAAACACTACTCGATCTTCCCAAGAATATTGGCATTAAAGCCAGCATGGGTCCGCATTAAGTTTGTTTTTGGAGTAGATGAGTAGATGAAACTGGTGAACGAGATCGCTAACGACATTGGCCGTCTCAACCAGTTGGCTCTCAAGCTATTGACGTGCGAGAGGAGCGACGTGAATGGTCTTCAACAACTGACCCGCCTCATGATTGCGGACTATTTGACAAGGGAGGTGCAAGACGACGAGACTCGGGGCTTTGCCGACGCCATCGGGAAGTGTATATGCCCAACGTCTGATCCCTAGGATTTCAATATGTTTCAATGAAGGCTTCCGGAGGAGATTTGACGATGATGTTGTGATGAGATTAAAGGAAGATCACGACTACTTGTTCAAGGACACTTCTCCGAAATAGTTGAATGAAATTCAAGCAATAAAATATGCTTAAATTCGAATCACCTGTTTAGTCCTCCAAGAATGGAATCATTGATAGGATAATCTGCTCCATTGGTAAGATGATCTGTCAGATTCTTGACCGATGGAGAGGTGATGCCACAAAAGCGGCTCATCCGTCGGCACGTCTCGCGAGTACCTCTGACACCATTCGGTCAAGGAGCTGGCTCTGTCCGACTGATCAGGGTACACCATAACGGCGGGACCCATCATTGCGCTACTGGGTCGAGGCCTGTTATGCTGACTCATGAGATGTTTCACGGGGCTATCTTTGTCGTGGTACACATGGCTGCACCAACAACAAGCCCACTCGAGTCGGCGATGCTTTTCATTCCCGTATGCTTTCCAATCCATTTTCTGTTGAAGAAAGGCTCGTTGCGGTATGGAAAGTGCAGCTTCACGGCCGTATGTCCTCCAGCAGGTGTTTGATCCAGTCATGTGGTCGGTAGATCATTGTAGCCCGGAAGCAGAACGGACATTCGAACCTTTCTGGTAGACGCTTGATCGGAGGTTGGTTCTGTGGCACTCCCACGCACACCGACCATAAAGTACTTCCATGCCTTCAATCTGAGCCAGAATATAACAGTAGCATTCGTCTTCCGAGTCCTCAGATAGCTCTGTTAGAATCAGCCCCTGGAAACGTCATTCCCTTCAAAATGAACTCCGGCAGTCCGACAGACTCTTCTCTAGGCCTCCTGGACGGCGTCAGGAACGCCTCGCTCTTCAGTGTGGGCGTTGCGCTACTAGAAACCAGTCAGTAGCAGTCGCTCTATTTCGTCGTTGTGAGAAGGCCAGCGCAGAAGCCAATGCGACTGAGAGGGCGGCACAAAGAAATTGTCAGACGGTGCGTAGAATGCGATTTTCGCTTTGGCAACGATGTCGCGAAAGCGGATTTGCAGGGCGCCGTTTACGGGCAAGTGGTGTGCGATGTCGATGAGATGATGCGAAGGCGTTGTTTGACAGGCATGACGAGTAACGCTCGATGTGTCCTGCCAATGTCGGCGGCGTCTTTTCATTTTACGGATTGTCAATAGTTCCATGTCAATCCTCCTGGCTCATCCAGAGCGCTACTAGATAGCGGTCCCTCGATGTTGTTGGAAGGAAAGCCGAGGTGCTGGACAGATGTGCGGTTTCACCCTGCGAGCGCTGGGCCCCGACCGAGGCCCTTACACTTTGCGGACCTTGCAAGAGGAAATCTGTCTGTGGGCCGTCCAAGACTGCAAGAATATTTTAGGTGAGCTTTTTGGTGGTTCCCTTTGGCTCCAGCAGGGAGCTGGATGGAGGGCCCCTTGTTTCACACACATTGATCGAAGATCTGCAGGGCCGTGATTCAAGGTCTGGACAGGGAGACGACAAGATCAGTAGTGCATCGAAATGTGTATACTTTCCACCAGTGGCGGCTCCTGCCAGCATTGCCAGCATTGCCAGCGCGGGCGCGGCATCATCACCAGCAGCGCAACGGCAAGCGCAAGCTGGACGGCGTTACACGGTACCTGCGTCGACGACAATCGCGTTCGGTGTGGAGGCAAAGGCGGGCGGACAGTAAAGGTCTCATGGGGAGCGTGCGGCGCGACTGGAGGGCTCGGGTAGGTGCCGAAGGCGTTGTAAGCGCGCCGCGGGTGGCATACGTACCCAGCTCCGACCTCGTGCGTCCTGCACCTGGGGCTGGGGCGGCTTGATTGGGTGGCGGGGGCTCCAGGGCGCGCATCGTTCGGACAGCAATATTTGCTGCGATGGTTCGGGCGGAACGAGGCAGCTGAGACACGACCAAGTCTAAGCCCCCAGGCGTCGCTGGACGGCTGTGTTGGAGAATCCACCTACCCGCTCGGGCAAGAGGGCGGCTCGACCCCTGCCAGGCACCGGGTCTTGCCCTTTGCGGCGGCGAGTTGTGGAGGGCGCGAGAGGGCGCGAGGAGGAGGCTTGTGGGCTCACCGGCGGCAGCCAGCTGGGCGCGGTGACGCAAGGCGGGCGAGGACTGGTCCCTAGCAAATTTCAGGAAACTGCGATCAGCTCGGACAAGCCAGCGGCGTCCAGTTCCACGGCAGCCGGCGTGGGCTGAGGGCAGCGTGCTGTCTCGTGAGATGGTCTAGACACGGCTGAGCCGCGCGCCCGGCTGGCACAAAGGCGCGCTGCTTTGTGCGGAGAGCCCGCGGCCCTTCGCAGGCGGACGTGCGCGGCGATGACGACGATGACGGCGGCCGGCCAGCGTGCGAGCGCGGTGCCCAGGACGTGAGATGGCGGATCCTTGGCTGCTCTGCTGGATGCGTGCTGAGTGGTCCGCTTGCGCCCGGCATTGATGGTTGCCCTGCCCTGCCTGAGGCCCAGCAGCCCAGCAGCCCAGCAGCCAGCAGCCAGCAGCCCAGCACCTCGACGAGCTGCCTTGAGCCCAGCCAGCCAGCCAGCCAGCCCGGCAACCTGACGCATCGCCCTCTCGCCCTCAAGTCTGCCCAACGCATCCGCCTCCGCGCCTCGCACCTGGCGTCCTGCAGCGCGAGCCGCATAGTCTCCGCCGAGCTGCGTCGTCGTGCCCTTGGCCCTCGCGCCCGCCCGTCACGCCCCTCCGCCGCTCTGGCTCTGGCTCAGACTGCAATCCTACCTATCACTATCTTTATCGCTGCTGCCGCGAACGACGACAACCCCAGGATTGACGCATCCGCTCCCACCACGTGTCGCCCGCCAGCTCCCTCTTTTCGAGCGCCTCTTCCCTCGCGCTCCTCTCGCACGCGCCCTAGGCCGAGCCCTCTCCACCCATCCACGCGCCCACGGCCTGCCGCGACCGACAGCTTCGCCTTATGCCCACCTGAGCCCGCCCGAGCAACCACCCCCGACGCCGCCCCGCCGTTGCCATGGACTCGCAGTGGGCCTCGTACGTCGAGAGCACGCCCGCCACCCGCCAGACGCGCTACTACGCTGCGCCGCCCAGCCTGACCACCGCCCACCACCCGCAACGCGACCCGACCGCGCAGCCCCAGCCACGGCAAGACTCGTCCGCGAAGCAGGATCACTACGTGAAGCAGGACTCGTACAACACGCCCTCCATCGCCTCGCGCGCCGCCTCCATGCAGATTAGCTCGCCGCCCTCTCTGCTGCAGCAGCGCTCGCACAGCTACCACAACGGTGCCAACGACCACGACGGCGACGTGCCAATGGAGGACGCAGATCCCTACAAGCCGCGCTACGCTGCAAAGTCTGCCCAGCCCGGCCGCACCTCGACCGCCTACGTCCAAGAGCAAGAAGCCTCGGCTGCCGCGCGCCGCTACTCCCCAATGAACCTGTCGCCCTCGTCACCTTACGGCTCCGGCTCCCAGCAGAGCGCCGCAAACTATACTAGCTTTTCCCCGCAATCCAACCGTCAGTCGCCCACTCGCTCGAATCCTTACATGTCTCCTCCTCAAAGCTACTATTCACCCCCATGTGAGTCATTGCTCAGATCCAGCCACTCCCACCGTCACTCCTCACTCGTGTCATCACTGTACTGATGGCCCTGTAAGCAGCCTCGCGAGCCCACCCGCCACAACTGCCTCCGATCCAATCCAACATGTCGTCCTCTGAACACTACTATCCGCAATCCGCTACCGCACAGCTCAACGCTGCCTACGGACGAGATGCCCGGTCGCCACGCAATCCGGCTTCGCAAACGCCCATGTCACCACAGGCTGCCCGCGGACCTGTGCCGACCTTCACCAAGTGCCTCAACACCGGGGATCTGCAGCCGATCATTAATGTGCAGCCCCCGTTTCGGAGAGCAAACCCTGAGGGTGGTTTCATAAGCGTGAGTGCGGAATGAAGGGAACCGTCGGTCAGGTCACTAACGGGTCTTGTACAGCCGCTGCAAGCATTGACGACCCACCTGCCTGCGACGTACCGCATTTGCAACCCCAACTTTAAGTACGAGTCTTCGAGAAATCCGCGCAGAGTCCTCACGAAGCCGAGCAAGGGCGTGAAGAACGATGGGTACGACAACGAGGACAGCGATTACATCCTCTATGTCAACGATATTCTGGGGTCGGAGGAATCGGGCCATAAGTACGGCCTCACATTTTTTGCTTGAGAGGGCCATCTTTTGACTGTGATGATAGGAACCGCTACCTTATTCTGGATGTCCTGGGCCAGGGCACGTTTGGGCAGGTTGTCAAGTGTCAGAACCTCCGGACGCAAGAGGTTGTCGCTGTGAAGGTCATCAAGAATCGCACTGCCTACTTCAACCAGAGCATGATGGAGGTCTCTGTTCTGGACCTGGTAGGGTTGCCAACCGATCTACCTGGGACTCGCTAATGCCCTTCTCAGTTGAACAAGCAGATGGACAAGAACGACGACCACCATCTCCTACGCCTGAAGGACACATTTATCCATCGGCAACATCTATGCCTTGTCTTTGAGCTGCTCAGCGTTAACTTGTACGAGCTGATCAAGCAGAACCAATTCCGTGGCCTGAGTACCACCCTCGTGCGAGTATTCGCGCAGCAACTGCTCAATGGCCTCGCATTGCTCGGAAAGGCTAAATTGATCCATTGCGATCTGAAACCGGAGAACATTCTTCTGAAGAAGTAAGTTTGCCGAAATGTCTTCATGATTGGCCGGTCGCTGACTTTTCCCAGCCTTGAGAGCCCGATTATCAAGATTATCGATTTTGGCTCTGCATGCGATGAAAGACAGACCGTCTACACCTACATTCAGTCACGTTTCTACCGGTCTCCAGAGGTTCTACTCGGTCTCCCGTAAGTTTTCAGGTGCGACCTCGCAACGGGTGTTTTGAGAACTAACGCGCAGCAGCTACTCGGCGGCTATCGACATGTGGTCGTTGGGCTGCATTGTGGTCGAGTTGTTCCTAGGATTACCGCTGTTCCCAGGATCATCTGAGTACAACCAGGTCGCACGGATCACAGAAATGCTCGGTCTTCCTCCGGCATGGATGCTGGAGATGGGAAAGCAGTCCGGAGAGTTTTTTGAGAAGGTGCAGGACGAATTCGGCAGAAAGACCTGGAGATTGAAGAGCATGGAGCAGTACTCGCGTGAGCACGGAACTAAGGAGCAACCGAGCAAGAAGTATTTCTCCGCTACGACGCTTCCGGAAATCATCAAAAACTATCCGATGCCGAGGAAGAACATGAAACCAGCCGAGATTGAGAGAGGTACGTGGCGGACAATCCAAACGCTTCCGGTACAACCTTCTGACGTGTTCCAGAAATGGCCAACCGCCACGCTTTCATCGATTTCGCTCAAGGCCTCCTGAACCTCAACCCTCTAGAAAGATGGACCCCCAACCAGGCGAAGATGCATCCGTTCATCACGCAACAAAAGTTTACCGGACCGTTCATTCCCCCGATGACGATGAGGGCGGGCTCCAACAGGTCTCCTGCGCCGGGTGTTGTCGAGCAGCAGCGTGCCGAGGCTTTAAGCAGACAACGAGCTCAACAGCAGGCCGCCCAAGCCCAAGCCCAGAGCGCCGCTTATGCTAACATGCAGATGAACCAGTATGCCCAAAGTCCACACGCCGCGCAAAGCCCGGCCATGTACAACAACATGTATAGCCCAAGCCATCAAGGTGCACCTCCTCCATACCCCGCGCAGGCAAACTACAACCAGCAGATGAGTCTGGTCCAGCAGACGCCCCGGTACAACCCGCAACAGAATCTCTACGCACAGGCCACAACAAGAGCGGGACGGCAAAGAGCATCGACAATGGACCAACAGCAGAATGGTATCCCACCTGCGCTGCAGAGGGTGATGAGTCACTTGGACCCCAATGCTCCCGTCAGGCTGCAGCCCAGCCCTGCCTACTACCCGCCGCCTCCCGATGGTGCGCCTGATGGAAATGCTGCTGGTGGACGGAGACGTGATAGCCGTGCGACTGGTACCGGTGGACAAGGCCGTCACCGAGGAAACCGCGACTTCATCCGGACGCTCGAGGACAGGACTCTGGAAGAAGGTTTCATGAACAACCAGAACCATTGGCAATGAAAGGCCCAAATGATGCCAGAAGAACCAGATTGAAATTTATTCCCGGAATCACGACCTTCTCTTTTCGATGGGTCATTATCTTATGCTTCCATGGCGCGGAACAGGGTGGGAGCCTCCCCTTTGGACTTTTTCGGCCTTCTACCCTTTGGCCATTACAAGCTGCGGACATCCCTATGAGCTGTTCCCCCGTGACGTCTTACAGGTTGTAGAGAGGGGAAAGGGGAAGTGCTGGCAACTTCCCCCAACAGTTGGGCAGCATCGCGTCCCAATGTCGTACCGGGGGGAAAGGTTGGTCGACGGCTTTCACCCCTGCTTCGTCGCGTCAATCAATGTCGACACGGGATTCGCAGCGTCCAGTGGAAATGGCCTACCGTAAATTAGTTGCTGAACAGGGATCATGGGCCAGGAATTTTTATCGGGAAGCAGACTTAGGAGCGCGAATGGGTAATTACATGCGCAAGGATGGCTGTGGTTACGAGATTCCGGGGCGGACAAGAAAGGTTCAATGGGCAGAAGTGGGTGAGGAAGGGGGGTGCAGCGGCGAGGAAGGGGAGGGAGCCTTGTATTTGCTTTTATCAGGAAACGGCCTGGGGCGACGATGACGGTGGTACTGAGTCGAAGTGGTGGATGGGGTTCATGGCTGTAGTAGTTGTGCTGCTTTTTTTTTTCTCTTCCTCTTTGCTTTCTTCCCCCATTTTCCTTTTTCCTGTGCTTCTCCCCTTTTTTTCCACTATCCCTTGTCGTCAATGGATATCGATGGATGGTACTTCGCGCGTGGTGAAAGATTGACGCTGGGGAAGGTGACGATACGAGAGAGTGGAAATGAGGAAGGAAAGGAAAAATCGTTCTCCTTTTTTTTCTTTTTCTTTTTCTTCCTTCTCGGTGCTGCTACTCACCTGCCTCCGCTGCTGCTGTCTTCCTGCATGTGCTGCTGCCAAGGTTCTGTTGTTGTTGTTGTTGTTGTTGTTGTTGTTGTTGTTGTTGTTGTTGTTGTTGTTGTTGTTTTGGTTGGTTTCCCCGAGTGAGCGAATTAAGTGCAAGGAGAAGAGAGGCCCGCTTTTCTGTTGGCCAAAAAGAAAAAGAAGAACAGAATACCTATGATGTGATGCGTATGCGTATGCGATGCGATGCAAGGGATGATGAAAAGGGAGGTCATTTTTTTCGTCGTCGTAAGTAAAGGAAGGAAGGAAGAGAATTCACACACACACAAAAACTTCTTCTCTCAAACTTATGGTGGTGGTTGTTTTTTTTTTCTCCTTTCCCCTACCCTTGGATCTTGAACTTCTTCTGGCTTCTCACTCACCATCTTCATGATCTATCTCCCTGTGCTGCCTTCGGCGTTGATAATTGTTGATCGCATAACTGTCGTGCCCCTCGTGCGCGGCTGTCGTCTACTTACGCACACACGAATGCTGCTCATGTATGTATGTACGTCCCGTGCCGCGTACCATCCATCCCAGCCCTCCATCTACCTCATACGTCCGCCCGCCAGGTAGGTCACCACCATTGCGGTTGAGTAAGCCATGGGGATTTAACTTTGTCTTTTTCTTTTCTGGTGGCTAGGTAGGTAGGTGGATGAATAATCATTCGACGACCCTCTCTATGCTACGTTTTCTTTTCCTTTTTTTGATCTGAACGAGGGTGGGCTGCCTTCCTACCTACCATCTCTCTCTCCGCTGGGATTCCCCTCCCCCCCTCCCTCGTCCTTGACCCGCCGCCGCCGCCACCACCGCCCTCCCGTCCCCATTTCTCTCCACGTCAGGCCTGTATGTATGTATGTAACGCCTCGCTCCCCCGCATGACGCGATGAGGTGACGATCCCCCCTCTCGTCCAGTCTCTTACCCTCCTTCCTCCTCTTTCCCCCTTCTTCGAGACAAAGTGTGGGGTCCTCCTTTCTCTTCTTTTAGATGAGGGGAGCAGTGCTCGGGTTGTTGGTAAATGCTGCAATGAATATGCAAGGGGTGTGTGCGCGTAAGGTGTATGTATGCGTTTGCGGGCTCCGTCTTGGGCGGAGGAGGAGAAACATGCGCGTGAGGGTGCCTTTTCCTATGTGTGTGTGTGTGTGTGTGTGTGTGTGTATTGAAGGGGGGAGGGCAATGGATACAATATGGGGTTCGATCAGCGACCACGTTCTATCATTTCTGTCTTTTGGGAACAATTGGTGATTTTGCGCTACATACGAGCGGCCGCGCGAAGTAAATAAACAGAACGGCAAACAAATGCCATTGAAGAAATGCTAGCAAGATCGCGGTGGGAAATGGTCGGAGGAAGGGGGCCTGTATGGGCTTCGGGATGCCATTCCAACCAGCGAGTGTGGCTGACAACTGGGGGTAAACGATGATGAGAAGATGGGGACGGGGGGGAAATAAGGCAAAAAAGAAGAAGAACCAGCATCCTTCCAATCCCCCCCATTTCTCTCTTCTACCTTCGCCGCAAGACCACCCGAAACTCAGGCCTTCAGCCTTGCGCCATGCAAGTCCTCCTCAGCGTCCTTGATCAAGAACATGTACCACCAGATGGTAGGCAGCACGGTGCCGAGATGCCACAAGCTATGCGCGTCGATGACGCCCTTCCAGGGCGGGAAATCCAACAGCTCGAGACTCATGGCCATGATGATCCACGCGACGATCATACCGGGCCAGGCGGCCCAGGTGCGCTTGAGGCGGCGGTAGCGCTCGATGGCGAACCACGACCACAGCAGGTTGTGCACGATGCCGACGGCGACGTTGGCGGCCATGTTGTAGGTGTAGTCCCAGCGCCACAGGGTCAGGTACGCGACGTGGGCGGCGTAGAGGGCCAGGCAGACGCCGGTCCAGGCGCGGCGGACGGACGGGTAGGGCGCGTCGGCGCGGTCCCAGCGCCAGATGCGGATGGGCGTGTAGTACAGGCCGTAGAGCACCGAGGCGCCGGCGCCGAAGTAGTCCATCTTCTCGGTGAAGCCGAAGTCGCGCGTGTGGAAGACCATGGACCAGGTCCAGGCGTTGAGGCCGAAGTAGCCGAAGACGAGGTAGTAGCGGCGCAGCGGGTACGTGTCGGGGATGCGCGCGCGCAGCGTCGAGATGCCCCACGCGTGCGCGAGGTAGTTGAGCAGCGAGAAGAGGACCGAGAACGGCTCCTGCATGCCCATGAAGCGGTGGAACGGCCACTTGCCGTGGAACTGCAGCACCGGCGACCGGTACGGCGGGTCCCGCGACAGCCGCTTGTCCGTCACGATGTGCTGGCAGGTGTAGTCGCATTCTGACGGGCAGTCCCAGAGCAGGAGCCGGTGGCGGAGAGCTGCGTGGGGAGCATCATTGTGTCAGAACGGATCTGCTGTGGATGCTTCGTAGTGGGTTCAATTGGACGGCGGGGAGGGAGACGTACGGATGGCAGGCGGCTCTGGCGCTTCACAGTTGGTTTCGGTGCAGACCTGTACAGACAAGGCGCATGAGCATCCAGTCTCTCCCATTGCCAGTTGTGCTCTACGCTCCGAGCGGTGCATCCGACACTCACCTTTACGCAGTCCTTGAAGTCTGGCAGACGGTCACCCAGCGAGGCGTGCGCCGTGCCTGCGAGCAGCAGCAACGCGAGCAGCGCTGCGCTGAAGAGCCATGGCGCGCCGAGATTTGCTGCTCTCATGGCTGGCCCATGGAAGTCAAAGCTAGGCGGGTATATAAGCAAAGCGAGGGACGATAGCGACGGTTGGCGGGAATGGCGGACGGAGACGTGACGACGGGGGTTGGCTTGGCGGCGGAGCCTGGTGCGACAGCACTGCCCGATGGGGAAGCTTTCCGCCCGCTTTACCTGGCCCACCGCCCACTTCCCGCCACCTCTCCCTTGAACCTCACAAGTAATGAATCCCTTAGGCAGCAGTCGTGGCCGCACTTCTCGCCTTGCTTCAGCAGTGGCATGCAATGCAGATTTCATTGGTTATTTATCGCTATTTACTACAGTAGTGCCGCCGACTCTTCCCAGACACTTACTATTGTTACCACTAGGCCGCTTGAGTTAGAACGAAAAGGTATCCTTCCTGAGCTTCCAGTCCGGCTTCCAAGAAAACCGCAACACAAAGAGGGAATCATGCTCCGGACCAGTCAACGACCGAGTTGCAACGAAACGGAAGCCTCGTTTTCCCCACCCGCACCGACAGACAGGTACGCCATGAACGCCGACAAAAAGTCGTCAAATCATAAGACACTTCGACTCCAACAGCGCTCCTTTACGACCTTTTCGGGCTGCTGCTCACTCCTCCGATTCCCAAGCCAACGCTGGATTCATCCACACGACTCCTCTTCGCCGAGTTCCCAGCCTCACTGCCCTCAACACCGGAAATGCTTCGCTTTTCTCTCTCTGCCGGCCGTCCTACTCCAGGTTTCCTGACCTGGCCGAACAGTTTCGCTTGAATCGAGTTACCCCTGTTCCCGTGGCTTTGGCTCTGACTTTGACTGGGGTGGGGTGATCCACCCATCGTGTAATGTTGCGGGGTTCGGCGCAACATGTTCGATGCCATCTGACTGGCCTGTGACTCATCGATCTCCGTATCCTTGTCGGATTCATTAATAGCATTCTCCATGCTTGACGCTGTGATGGTCGAGTCAGTGCTCTCCCGGCGACGCGCTTTGGGCACGTTCGCCGCTGGGGCAGACCGCGGAGCTTGGTTTGCAGGGCGGTAGCTCGGCGGAGTGCGAGGAACGGCTATTGTGCTAGGCTGCTGCGATGGTCTGGATCTGCTGTTAGGTGTGGCTGGCATCGAAGAAAGAGACTGAGCTCCTCGGGTGTGGCTGAAGCGTGCCTTCGGTGCGTGTCCCTTGGTAGGCGTCGTTGGTGCCGTCGTGTTCTTCTCACTCAACATCTTGTCGGCAAGCAGCAAAGCTTCGAACGCTTGTTCGGAGCGGTTCCGAGGGTCGTTTACAGTGTGGGCCCGGTTCCGGCTGCGCGGGGTATTTGGATATCGCGGCGTGCTTGTTATCGACATGGGTGTGCCGGTGTCGTATACGTCGCCCAAAATGCCATTCAGGTGGTCCCTGTTCTTCCTGATCCGGCCGCGCAGGCGATCGTTCTCCTCGACCAAGCCGGCAATCTCGCCTTCTCTACGCTCCGTCACGCGCCTGGAGTGCTCCAGCATGTCTCTGAGCTCTTCGTTCTCGTTCTGAAGGATCTGGATGTGCCGGCTCATTTCATTCAACAGCGTAGCATTTGCAGGGCTGACGGTCTGCTGCTGTATGCTCTGGTGGGGAGAAGTCATGTCGTTCCGTCGCCGCTCTTCAGCCTGCTGGAGAACTTCGACCTCACGCTGCGCCATGGCCAGTTCAACGGCCATGCGGTTTTGCGCCTCGACGCTGTCCATGCAGAGCATGTTGTACTGAAGCTTGTGATGGGCTGCGGAGGTGCGAGACTCGCGTAGTGCGACCATCATCTCGGCTGCCATGTCGCGCAGCTCCTCGGGTGCCGCGCCATTGATCTGATCGAGGGTGAAGACCAGCGCAGGCGCAACAGCCTGGACGCTGGGTCGCGATGTAGGCGGCGGCGACGACAGGACAGGCGTGGGCGGGGTCGGGGTCGGGGTGCGGATCGAAGTCCGACTAGGCGGAGCAGGCGGAACCTGGGACGAGGGCGGCGGCGTTATCGACGACGCGGGCGGATTGGGCGACTGGTACTTGTCACGGTCGCTCTTGGCGGCGCTGTGGTTCTCGGCGGTTTCCTGCGACGGCATGCGCGGCTGCGCGGCTGAGTGCAGGCGCTCTTCTTGCGACATGGCGAGCAGGTCGTGGGCAGCGGACTCGCGGTGGTCCATGGTGGTGCGGGAGGAGCGAGACCTCAGGCAGCTCCAGTGATGGCCGTGTGCGCAAGCGGTGAGCTGGAGAGGGTGGGCCCGACGCGTGCAGTCGCGGGGCTGGTGCGGGTGATGATCTGGGTTGCAGCGGGAGGTTGGCGTTGGACAGGCAACAGACGCGCAAGGCAAGGAGACGCGAACGGGGGCCGTCCCTTGGCAATTGGGCGGATGCGCAACGTCAACGAGGTCCGCGCCGCGACAAGGGTGCAGCAGCAGCAATTGAGGCCGGGAGAGTGGCGATGCTGGGAGCAGGCGTTTGCACGGGGGATGGAGGGGTTCTGTCTTAATGCCTGCGTCTAGCGCGGCGGGTGGAGAGCGGAGAGAGGGTTGGGTGCTGGCCAGCCACGCTGGCGGCCGGTGGAGGAGCCAGTGCCAGCCATTGGGCGCTGCTCATCGACAGCTAGCGGCAACTAGCTCTCTCCCGTCGCATGTGCTGGAGCCCCAAACAACAGCGCGCGTCTCCACAGCCCTGCCACGCCTCAAGCTCGGCTGCCGGCGGTGACGGCCACGGCCCGGCCAACAAGCTCCAGATCCTCCACACGCTGTTCTTTACACCGCGCCCGTGCTACCGCCAGCAAACCAGCCCATCCCGGATCCGTCGCCCAACACCAATGGACTCCTCGTCGAGGCTGCCGCGGCCCTCGGGCATCCCGCGCGCCTCCGGCATCCCTCGCCCGTCTGGCATACCCAAGCCCTCCACCCTGCCCGTCCCGCAGAGACCCGGCCGCGCATCCGTCAGTCCTGCGCCCTCTGAACGTTTGCGCCCCAGTTCTTCCCTGCGCGCCGCTCCCAGCCCTCGCGCCTCCTCCACGCCCCGCCCGCCCGTCGGCACCGGCATTCCCGCCAGGCCTGCCGCGAGGAAGGACGACGATGTCTTCAAGAAGCCAATTGCGCGCCCGGCGTCGCGCCAGGCCCGGTCGCGCATCCAGCGCCCCGCCGTGTCCGCCATCAACACCACAAACGTAGAGCAGGAAGACGACGTGCTGGGCGACTTGGACGGCTTCCGCACCTCGTCAAGGCTGAGTCACCGCGACGGCCACAGCGGCGAGTTTGACTCTGGCCTCGACGAGGGGCAGCCCCGCGGTAAGTCCATACCACCCCTTGCATCGCAGATGAGCCTGACACTATTGTAGAGCGGCCCGGAGCCAGGCAGGAAGGTGGATCCACAAAACGCGAGCCCTCGCTGACCGACCGCACACTCGAGAGCCTGGGTCGTATCATGGCTGAGCCGACTTCGCCGTCCTCACGTTCTACCAGCTGGTATCCAAATCCCACAAGCCCCGGCATGGGCCCTCCAGGCCGGCCCGCTTCTGCCATGAGTTCTAGAGCATCGAGGCCTGCTTCCCGTACTGCCGGCGCCTTCAGGAGCAGTAGTCAAAGGCCCATTACCCCGACTCTGAGGCCGCCGAGCAGCATGTCGCGTGCTTCGAGCACCACACGTAGTTCGCAAAATCAACGAAGCGCAAGTGCAGCGCCGAGATCTCCAGCTGCTAGTACTGATAGTCAGCCCATGTCTCCGGCAGCATTTGAGCAAGATTCTGAATCAGAGGCAAACCTCATGAGCCCCATAGGTCTCAAGAGCCCTGATAGCCTTAAGAGTCCTCAGCTCGTCGGCTCCACAGACGTTGCAAGTCCCAGCGCGCGGGTGTCGAAAACTCCATTCGGCTTTAGTAAGGCAACGGTCCGCAAGCTGCCCAGGACGCGTCCGCCTGCTGCTGCTAACCCAGATGACAACCTCCTTTCTCCAATAGAGGCTCCTGAGTCGGAGACGGAGCGAACGTTGCCAAGCCGGCCCACTACTTCGGCCAAGAAGGCACCGGCAAAGGTAGAGGCGTCCGATCCTTCGTCAAAGGTCAAGAGCTCTTCTTCTGCGCTGAGGGAGCAAATAGCAAAGGCAAAGAGTGCACGTAAGACCGCGCCGACAAAGCCAGCTATGCCAGTTACGAATGACGCACCCGTTGGAGGAGGGGATATTGATGCATTTGAGGATCCATTCAACCAAATGCCGAAGGGAGGAGCGGCGGTGATTAAGAAGAGAGTCGATACTGCCAGATCAGATGGTCGCCTCAACATTGCAAACATGGGTCTGAGTGAAATTCCAAAGGAAGTCATGACCATGTACGAGTATAATCCTGATGCGGGAATCGAGTGGTCCGCGTCTGTCGATCTTGTCCGCTTCAATGCTGCAGATAACGACATTGAAAGACTCCCAGAAGACTTGTTCCCGGACATTGACCCCGCGGAGGCCGCTGAGGATATGGATGCAGTAGGGCCGCAATTTGGCGGCTTGGAGATGTTGGACCTCCACGGAAACATAATGACAGAGCTTCCTGTCGGTCTACGAAGATTAGAGGGGCTCACCATCCTGAACTTGGTAAGTTTGAAATGCTCTGCATTTTTGTAAGATTGGTTACATTGATCTTCAGTTAGTCGCGGAACCGCCTTCACAACGATGCCTTCGAGGTGATCTCCCAAATCGGATCTCTGCGCGAGCTGAGGATAGCCGAAAACGATTTGGAGGGAGATCTTCCCCAATCAATAGGCTCTCTGAACAACCTTGAAGTTCTGGAGCTTCAAGGTAACAGGATTGCTCGACTCCCAGATGCTCTGCGTGAGCTCGTCAACCTTCGAGTTCTGAACGTCAACACCAACGGAATGTCTTCGCTTCCGATGGATGTACTAGCAGCCTTGCCCCTTGCGGAACTCTTCGCTTCCAAGAATGCTCTCCGTGGAACATTCTTCCCAGAGACCGTAACGGAAATGTCGCGCTTGCAGACCCTCGATCTATCTGGCAACGCTCTCACTTCCTTGGGCTCATCCGACCTGTCAATGCCGGCATTGAAGTCCCTGAATTTGTCGATCAATCGTATCGAGACGCTGCCAGATTTGACTAGATGGACTAGCCTCTTGACTCTACTAGTGGAAGAGAACAAGTTATCCGAGTTTCCCGCCGGCTTCACGTCATTAAGGGCGCTCAGGCAAGCCAATTTCAACGGCAACAACATCTCGAAGCTGGAGCCCGAGATCGCGCAGATGGACAGCCTCGATATGCTAACACTAGCAGCCAATCCATTGCGGGAGCGTAAGTTCCTTACTATGAACGCTGAGGATCTAAAGAGCGAACTCAAGAGGCGGCACAATACAACTGCAGCTGGGGTCGACGGGTCGAACGAGGCGGGCGACGGCGTCGAAGATGTCGCCAACGGGATCATCCCCGCCAACAGCATGTGGGCCATGAAGCCCGGCGGTCTCCTCGACCTCTCGTCCAAATCCCTCGCGGTGCTGCACGAGAACGAATTCAGCCCGGTCGCCTCGGCCTGCCGCCAGCTCGTCCTGCACCACAACTTCTACACGCACATCCCGGACTCGATCTCGCTCGCGACCAACATCACCCTCCTCGACCTCTCCAACAACCGCCTCACCACCACCTTCACCGACGCCGTCTCCCTCCCCGCCCTGCGCGACCTCCGCCTCGCCGCCAACAAGCTCCCCTCGCTCGACTTCCTCGCCGCCCACCTCGCCGCGCCCCGCCTGCACGCCCTCGACGTCTCGGCCAACCACATCACCGGCGCCCTGCCCCTCCTCCGCGCCCGCTTCCCCCACCTCACGACCTTGCTCGCCTCGGACAATGGCATCGACGAGATATCCGTCACCGCCCTCGCCGGCCTGCAAGTCGTCGGCCTCGCCAACAACAGCATCGGCCGTATCCCGCCCGAGGTCGGCCTCCTGTGGGACGAGGGCCTCAAGAGCCTCGAGATCGAGGGCAACACGTTTCGCGTCCCGACCTACGCGACGCTCAAGCGCGGGACCGAGGCCGTCATGGCGTGGTTGAGGGATAAGATCCCGGCTGCGCCGCCGCCGCCGCCGCCGAAGGAGGTGGAGGAGGGGGGAGCTGGGTCGTGGGAGGATGAGACGTTTTAGATGGAGGGAGGAAAGCGAAGGGAAGGAGGGATGAGGGACGGACTTGCTTTTTTGTCTTTCTCTTTTGGGGGGGGAGGCGTCATCGATGGAGGGAGGGGTGGGTGCATCGAAAGGATGGTAGGAAAGGTATCAGGATTGGAGGTCCGATGGGTGTGTGTGTGCGCGCGTTTGGTGGTTGGTGGTTCCTGCATCATCATCATCATCATCATCATCATCATTCAAATCTGTATGCTTGTCGATTTCTCCTTTTTCTCCCTTTCCCTGTATTCAATTTGGCACTGCGGGGGTTGTTCATGGCGCATTCGATATTTGTTAGAATCGCACACAAGACGGTAAAGGAGTATTTGTACAATATTTATAGACTTCTTGTATCTTGGAAATGGTTCGAGCTTGTCATTTGCGGGTGCCTCCGCTCTATGAGATACACCATGAGGGTAATATTCACCACGGGTGGTTCGCTCCACGACAAGCTTCTATACGTGCACTCAAGGTTCTACTTTTGGTGCAGTGCAGTGAAGCTACTTGAGTATCAAAGATCAGATATGCATCCATCCTGGAAAAAAAAAAGATAGGAGAAATAAAAGAGAGCCCAGTGCCACCCAAAACTCCGATATTCGCCAGTTCCGCTCATTCGAGATTACGACGCTTTGCGCGCATGCAAACATGCTGAATATAAACAGATGAACAGGTGCCGTGGCTTCCTTGCTCAAGTCAGACGGGGATTCTTCCAGTCTTTTTTTCCTCTAGAAGTCATAATCGTCTCCGCCCCCACCGCCCTCGTCGCCATACTCATCGTCCTCGCCATTGTCGAAGTAGTTCTCGGCGTTGTAATCGTCGTCGTCGTCTTCGTCCTCCTCGAAGTCGTCGTCCTGCTCTTCTTCCTCGTGCGGGCCCGCATCCTCGTCCTCGTCCTTGTCGAAGTCTTCGTCCTCGTCGCGTCCCAGGCCCTCCCCGTCCTCGCCCTCGAGCTCCTCGAGACGGGTCAGCTTCGTGGACAGGGCGATCTTGAGCATCTTGCGGCGCTGCTTGAGGGCGGCGGCGTTGGCGCCGGGCTTGGTCGTCGGATCGAGCGTCGTCCAGAGCTCCTCGGGGAAGAAGCGCATCACTGTTTTTTCCATCGCGTCAGTCACAAAAGCGCCCCCAAGAAAATCGTCGGTTGACCATTGTCGGGTCTGCGTGGGGACGCTGGGCGGGCGTACCATAAGGTCTGGTGTCCAGGCGCGGGATCTTGCGGCGCTGCTTCTTGTACTTTTGGCCGTAGGTGGGCATGCCTTCAAAGGGGTCGATGACGACGGCGGACGTGGCGACGGCGCCGCGCTTGGTGACGCGCGAGTGGTCGCCGAGCACGGTGTAGAGCGGGCCTTCGTGGATGCGCTCGCGCAGCGCACGGTAGCGTGCCACGGCGATTTTCTCGTCGCGCCGGGGCGGAGGTGCGACGGGAGGCGGGTTTGGCTGGAAGCGTGTCAGGCGGATGATCTCATTGAGTTCCTCGTCGGTGTAGGATTTTCCGCCCCAGAACCAGTGCGGAGGGAGCTCCATGGTGAGGGGGATTAAGAGCAGACGAGTGGTAGCATGTCGTAGTACAGGTGAAGCGGGTGTGTTTATATGGGATAGGTGTCGAACTGAATGGGCGCATGGCGGGCGTGTGCTGCGCTCGCGTGCAGCAGACTGGACTGAAGCGTGACGGAGGCCGACTTACAGGAAAGAGCTCAGAGGGCTTCGTGTCGATATTGAGCTCAGCATCATATTCCCACGGCACGTCCACACCAGCAATCTTTCCGTGTCCACCGCTGCTGCGGCTGTGGATGCCGGGCCAGGCTCTGCCAGCCATGATATAATCGGTCGTGAATATTTATCTGCAGTCGAAAAGAGTGGTCGGCTGAGGAGACGTGCTACCGGTCGGGGAACAGTGAGGGACAGGGGAGCGTCGTTGGGAGGGGTCGGTTGGAGAGATTGAGCATGGTCGCAACGATGGGAATGGGTGCGAAGTCCAACGGCGGGCACTTTTTTGCCCGGAGAACGGCGGTGCTCGAGTCAGAATCAGAAGCCAGGGTTTGCGCTTGCGCCAGGCGGGTGGGGCACACAAGCTGCCCCGCCACCCGAACAAGCCCAGCTCGCCTATCCCCGCCATCACAGTCACACCTGCACCCGGCTAAGAGAAGCTGCTCACTGACGTACCGGCAGAAGAACGCCGAGCTCCCGAAAGGGCATTGCATTCGTGGCCGCTTCACTTGATCCCACGAGCCCATCGCCGTACATCTCAGGCTGACATCGCACCTGTTCACACGGCAGCGTCCACGCGCATCCATCGCCTACATCTGCCTACTCCCGGGAGACAGCCATGTCCGAACAGCAAGATGCCGCCAACCAGGCGGTTGAAAAGCTCACGCACCACTTGAAACAAGTTGAACAGCACCCGTCACTCCCACTCGAGGCCGCGCTATTTGACGATGTGGAACCGCTTGCGGCGTCGAATTCTCTGAGCTCAAAGACGGCCTATGAGCTCCTCTCTCAAATGACGCGCCTTTTCACCCTTCTCCAGCAGGACCCCACCCCGGTCATTCAACTGGTGACCAAGATCGGTGCTGCCTTCGACTTTGACACCATCAGGTCACTGGATCCACCCATAGACTTCGCAGGCGCCTTGATCTTGGCAGCTACCCCGTACCATGCTCTAGCACTGCAGACGCTGGAAAAGGCAGCCAGAGATGTACGGCATGCTGAGTATATTGCCAGCATCCCGAACGTCATCTCGCGTTTGATCACCCTGTGGCTTGCAACCGACGACATTGGCACCGCAGAGAGGGCTGGCCACGTCTTGTATGATCTTCTCAAGGTCGACCGGGATCCTGCCGATGTCATGGGCATCGAGTCTGCACCGGACTCGATGAGCAGCAGCAATCCTCACGTGGCAGTAGATGTTTCAGACTCAGGCACGAGTGCGACCCATGGCACCGGTTTCGTATGGAAGCGCGTCTTTGGCGATCGAGACGTCTACACGCTGTTCTTCAGCTTGTGCGGCGGTAAGAGCGTGATTCACGGCATCCCTGATCTAAGCAGGTCCCAAAAGACAATTGCCCAAGCTCGCCTGATGTCCTGGCTGCCCAAGGTTGGTGCACTCAGCTGGGAGGCTATTACACGTTCGCACCACCCCGACATCGAGCAGGACTACGGACTGAAGTCGCCTGGCCTCCTGGACTTCATCGCTCTGCACACTGTCGACTACGATGGAGACATTCTAATGCACATTAGCCTCATGGAGTTCTTCTCAGATCTTTTGAATACGTGCAACCAACCATCCAAGTGAGCCACACCCAGCCCATGGATTGCGATAGGAAGGCTGACCACATATCCAAGACATACTGCATCTCATCACGAGTCCAACGCGCTCGAATATCTCAAGACACGCAAGTTACATGACAGAACTCTGAGCTTCTTCCTGAACCCCACAGCCCATGAGTCGTTCGAAATCTCCTACCTCTACAGCCCAGCTGCCAAGTATCTGGCGACCTACGCATCAACTTATCCCACAGACTTTGAATCCAGCGAAGTTAAGGCCACGACGCTCCGTCGCCTCATGAACGTGTTTAGCAGCATGAAGCCTGCTCAATGGGTCCATGGAGAATCACCCCGCCATGATCTCCACGTCCTCGCCTCGCTTCCGCGTACCTCCCTCCTTGCCGACTCCAGCGCCATCTGGGCTTCTTCGCCCCTCTCCCTCATCCCCGGCTCCCGTTCCACCAACCCCGACGCCCTCCACACGCTCGCCACCATCTTCCGCGGACCGGAAGACTCCAGCAAAAACCTCATCTTCCCCGCACCCGCCGCGCCGTCCCGCACCAGCGCCACTTTCCCCGAACGTCTCGCCGCCGAGCGGTCGTCCGCCCGTGCCCTCTGCGCGCTCTTCATCCAGCACAACGCGTCCTTCTTCCCCGATCTCGTGCAGCTCGCCGAGACGGTCGCCTTGAAGGACACGGCGCTGGCGTCGCTCGACTTCATGAACGCGCTCGCCACCTCCTCGTGGTCTGCCGAGTCCCCGTCGTCATCCGCTGCGCCCTCCGACTTCCCTTCGAACGGCCTCGCGGCGCTGCTCCGGCCGGGTAACCCCGTCGTGCCGTACTTGCTGCGGCCGGCACCGTCGTTCTCCAACCTGGTCGGCGGCAGGGGCGATGCCGAGAATGCGGCGTACCAGGTCGCGTCGAGGAAGTTCGATGTCGTGCGTGCGTTGTTGAGGAGGCTGGAGCAGAGCTCGGCAGAGGAGGTTCCCGGAAGAGAGGGGTTGCTGGGCATGCTCAGGGGCAGGGTGAGCGAGGGCGTCTGGGGCAGGGGTGGCGAGATCGGCGGACGGATCGGGACGTTGGAGTTATAGTGGGTTGAAGGATGAGGATCGCGGGTGCGGTTCTGAAAAAGAAAGAGTGCTTTGTATTGTTATGACATGATGAGAGGCAGGTCTTGATTCCACATGAGACGAAAGCAGGACGTAGAACGCGGAGAAACATGCAGTTGTTTGTTTTTATATTTATTCCCCCTTCCACTTCCAATCCCATTCCGCCCGCCTCCACCCCCTCTCGCACGTGAACATCTTCTCCCTCCCTCCCTCCCTCCCTCCCTCCCTCCCTCCCT